>NC_060274.1:74860529-75163205 GCF_021613505.1 Equus quagga | reverse complement strand
CTCATTTTCCACTGGTCTCCTTGCTGTCCTTTGAACATGCCAGGAACACCACTGCCCAGAACTTTGCACTTGCTTCTTCCTCTGCAGCAATGTTCTTCTCCTAAATATATGCACAACACTTTCCCTCTAATACTTTAGCATTTACTCATAAGTCATCTATTTAAAATTACCCCCTCTTTTCTATCATTCCTTATCCCTCTTCCCCCTTATTTCTAGGATACCTACCTCTACTTGATGTACTATATTTTTTACTTATTTATTTGAGTATTCTGTGTTTTCCCCCACTCCTGCCAGATGCAAACTCCACAGGAACACAGATTTTTGCCCTATTCAGTATTGTATCTTTTAGTGCCTAGAGTGGTGCTTGGCACATGGTAGGCATGTGATAAAATTGGTTGAATGAATTTAATAAGTTAATTTTACACTGAGTATTTCTTCATCTTGGCCTTTATTTTGAGGCTTCTATCATGTCTTAATATTTTATATCTATCTTCTAACTGATCCTTTGCAAATAGGAAGGTTTCATTTGGCTTTTTCACCTTCTGGTATTTTTCAACTCCAAGTTGCTTAGGTTTGCTGTTAAGGCAGGTTACCTGCTGACCATAATCCTACTGTGAGTACATGTAGGAGGTAATACAAGAGATGCTTGTGGTCTGAATCCCAAATCCCAACCCCTCTCTTACAGTTCACTCTTTGTGTAAACACAGAGTTGCATATAACGTTTTCAACAGAATAGAATCCTTTGGGGAAGGTAGAATGGAAAACTGAGTGGGTAGCTTGAGAAAAAACACTGAAAGTCGTAATTTGCCTTTCATAAATTCACACAAGTGAGAAATTCATCTAAAAATGGAAATTCTAAAACAACAGAAAAAATATGACGTTAGGAACAAAATCTCAGGGTATTTTTCTCTTCTTTTGTAAAAGTGACTCCCTTTTCCTGTGATTTCATCACCTAGCAGGGACCATCTACACTGGCAAATGCGGTCTTGGGCACATCTGTCCTTTCATTCCCATCAATAAGCAGCACTTAGTGAGTGCCCACCATTGACAGCAGATGCTGTGATGTGTTTAAAAAGAATTAAACAACACTTTTCTTGCTCTCCTTAATTTTTCCAGTTGGAATGAGGAGCATTGGAAAGGCAACAAAACCTCTTTAATTCACACTCCACTAAAGCTGAATTTGTAATTATTCAGAAGAAAGCCAGACTAATGTTTATACTATCTCTAAAGAAAGTCTTTGAAAAGCAAATGAATTTTCCACAAAATTTCATGAAAACTCTTTAAACTATTTTAGGCCACTATTTTTAAGTATTTGAAAATCACTTCAACCATTTAAAAATCATTCATTTACACATATAGCTCATTGTTATGCTATTTAGAAATAATTTCCATCTATTTACAAAGAGCGAGTCAGCAAAGGATACCTAAGCAACATTTCTCTTGGACCTGGTTAGGGTACCTGCCTTAAAAGAGGAAAAAAACTGCAATTATTTTTAAATATCTTCTCCAGACTTCACAAATTTAGCAAAAACTTTTTCTTATTAAATACAAATTAGAGTGCTTTTTATAAACTGTTACAACAAGTTTTAAAACATTCTTATAACTAACTGAAGTTACATAGAAATACACACAAATGCTGTACAGGTAGGAAAACAATGGCAAAAAAACATGAATGAATGAAAGAGAGAGGGAGAGAAATAGAGCGAGAGAGAAGAGAGGGTCTTAGATTTAGAATCCATGACCATATACTTTAACATTATATTTGAGATAACTGAAACCAACTACATTACAACAACAGAATACTCAGCTGGACAATCAAACTCTCCATGAGCTGGTCCTATCTTCTTCAATTTATCCTCTAAATAAACATATTTTGTTTATTTATTGCTGGTCTGGGAAGTTTCCCAAAGATGATAACCAAGCAATTTACATATTTTGTGTCCCCAGTTAGTATGTAGATTTGGACATGACACATAATTAGGGCATATTATCCAAGAAAAACAATGGACTAGGCGTCAGAAGTTTTAGTCCTAACCTTTCTATTTATCCTTTTTGAGAGGCAACATAGCATAGGTAGTTAAGAACTCTAGAGCTCTGGGTTCAAATTCTAGCTTCACTACTTGCTAGCTCAATAAGCACATCACAACCTCTCTGTGCCTCAGTTTCCTCATCTGTAAAATGGAGGCATAATAGTTGCATATACTTCATAGGTTGTTGGTGTGAAGATTAAACGAGTTATTGACTGTAAAGTGCTTAGTACAGTGCCTGGCACAAAGTTAATACTCCATACATGTTTGCACTTGTTATTTCTGCTATTGTTATTATGACTGTAACTCAGTCATTATCTTTATGTTTAGTTTCTTCATGTATTTGGTGAAAATAACCACCCTGTCACACACCTGCCTTTTGAGCCAAGCCAGCAATGTAGCCAAGGCTCATGGAGGCAGGCTGGGCCCACTCTGTTAAACAGAGGATGAATAATCAATGCTGAAATAAGTCAAGAGAAAAAATCAGGCTAATACAACTAAATGCTGTTAAAGATATTTGAGCTTGTATTCATTGATTGGACGGGGCAAGCCAATGATAGATGATTCCCCATATAAGACTGATATTCGGCAATCTGGTATAGGTTTTAATATAGATTCCTACCTGTAGATGCCCACATTTGTCTTGAAGACTCTCTTTTCAGATAGTTGGGATAAGGGAAACAAATTATACATATCTTCATCGATAGGGTCATAATCTTAGACATTTATCCTCTGAAATAAAAACAAATCCATAGGCACTTTAGTTGCCTTCCACTCTCAGGTTAGGATTATGATAAACAAGGAAAATGGTCCAGATCACTATCTTCTGAGGAAAAAAGTTGAGTGTGCTAGAAAGCCACATACAATAGAATGGTACTCATTGATAAGCAACTACTTCCTTTGGAACAGCAGTAGTGTGTATATATCATATTCTTTTGAAGTGAATTCTTACATTTAAAAAGTATCTCAGGGGGCCGTCCCCATGACCAAGTGGTTAAGTTCAGGGTTTGCCAGTTCAGATCCTGGGTGTGGGCCTACACACTGCTCATCAAGCCATGCTGTGGTGGCATCCCACATAGAAGGACTAGAATGTCTTGCAACTAGGATATACAACTATGTACTGGGGCTTTGGAGAGGAAAAAAAAGAGGAAGATTGGCAACAGATGTTAGCTCAAGGCCAATCTTCCTCAGCAAAAAAAAAAAAAGCATACCTTTAAAAAAATAGAGAGGAGAAAATAAAGTATCTCTACAGTTTTACAATAAGTGTTTACATTTGTTATTTCATTTGATCTTGATAGCAATCAAGTGAGGGACAAATATTATTACCATGTAAAGTAGATATTAGTATTTTTAAAAACTATATCTTAGAGAACCCAAGGGACTAAGCCAAGGTCAAATGGCTAGTAAATAGGGTAACTAGATTCAGATTCTAAGTCAAATTCATTCAGCATTCAATAACTTTCTACCAAGCATATATTATGTGGTAAATATTGTGCTAAGTTCTGGAGCTGTAATTACTCTGTCTTTTAATGGTTTTCAGTTTTGAGGAGATACCAGAAAAGCAAAAAGTCATTGCAATATAATGATAACAGAAGTTTCATTCATTCGTTTAATGTTTATTAAGCGTCTGTTGTATCAGTCAGGGTTCTAAAAGGAAACAAATGGCATAATCCAAGTATTTAGCTGAGAAGAGTTCAGTGAGGTCTTTTTACAGAGTTATAGGATGGTTGAGAAACCAGCACAGGATAGTGAAGCACCCAGAACCCAGCAGCAAGGAGACACTGTTACCAGAAACCATGGCAGAGAGGCTTTCTTACAAGGGCTGTGGCTGGAGAGAATCACAGCCACTACCAACCACAGTAATTTATTACGAGTCCCAACAGAAAACAGGTGGTAGGCTCAAATTCCAATAATTTACGTAGAGTTTAATAAAGGCATGCTTTATAAAGGTAGAATTACGAACTTCCCCAGGACTAGTACCAGTGGAGCTGTTACCACCTTGAGGCCTAAAGAAGCAAGGTAAGGGATGCAGTCCCTGGAATCCAGAAGGAGAGGCCTGAAGAGAGCGCCATCTTGAGAGGAGCTGTATTCTTTGATTGTGGAACACAGGAACATAGAGGAGCTGTGTCCTTTGGTTCTGGTGTATCACCACCATGATCGATGATGCTCCAAGGAGGGGGCCAGGGAAATAAACACACCAAACTCACTCTCCTCTGACTCCTGATAAGACTCCCATTGGCTGAACCCAACTGGAAGCAAGAGGTCAAGGGAACCCATAGATGTAGTCCATGTAGAGCAGCTTTATAAGGCTTAGAAGAGAACAGAGACGGGTAGAATGTGGTATGGAGATGCCAACAGCTCTAGAGGGCCAAGTCTGAAATCAGCATTACTAGGCCGAAATCAAGGTGTTGGCAGGGCTGTGTTCCCACCAGAGATTCTAGAGGAGAATCTCTGTTCCTTGCCTCTTCCAGTTCTGGTGGCTGCTGGCATTTCTTGGCTTGTGGCCATATCACCACAATCTGCTTCTCTATGATCACAGTACCTCCACTTCTGTGTGTGTAATCCCCCTCTGCTTCCCATTTATAAGGACACTTGTGATAACATTTAGGGCCCACTTGGATAATCCAAAATAATGTCCTCATCTCAAAATCCTTAATTTAATCACTTACGTGAAGATCTTTTTTCCAAATAAGGTAATTTTTGTAGGAATCACAGTCTTCATTTTACACCATGAGAAAACAATAACACCTAAAACTGGAAAATCAAGCTCATATGAAAATATGAGCATATTTTTTAGTGACTTGCAGGTAAATATCAAAAAATCAGCTAAAGGGGCTGGTGTGGTGGCATAGCGGTTAAGTTCACATCCTCTACTTCAGCAGCCCAGGGTGCACGGGTTCAGATCCTGGGCACAGACCTACACACCACCAATCAACCCGTGCTGTGGTAGCATCCCACAGACAAAATAGAGGACAATTGGCACAGATGTTAGTTCAGGGACAGTCTTCCTCAAGCAAAAAGAGGAAAATTGGCAACAGATGTCAGCTCAGGGCCAATCTTCCTTATCAAAAAATTCAGCTAAAAAGAGTGAAAATGGCTGTCTCTGTGGAAGGGGAAATAAATAGTGTGGAGGCCATTCTCAACCAGGGTTCCACTAGAGTAAAGATTTGAGCCTTAATGCCCTAAAACATCCATTAGAGGTTAGGAATTAACCTCTGTCCTGTGCATCGTGAAGGATACTATTGCATTACTATCCATGGGAGATTTGAAAAAAGAGTCTTTCAAATCATATTCTGTAGGGCTTAGTTCTTTCATGTAACCCTGTTTGAGAAAGGCATGTATAGTTGGACAAGAAATTAAAAGTAAACTTTAAAAAAATAAAAGGAGGAGCAGAAACAGCATCTTTCAAAGGCTTTCAAAAGTTTGGCTGTTAAGAGCAGATGAGAAAGAGGAAGTTCTGACAAATGCAGAAAGTTCCTGGAAGAGATGGGAGAGTTTGGTTTTAGACAGGAGGAGAGGCCCTTCTTCCTTCACAACTGATGAAGAAGGAAGGAAATGGGATAGGTGCTGGTAAATTTTAGGTGCGTAGAAGGAAGTTGAAGAAATTTACTCATGATAACTCTTCTTTCCTCTGTGCCAGATAGGAAATTTTGCATAATTCTACTTCATTCCCCGCTCTATTATGACTGTCACTTCTAAAATGAAGCCATTAGGATACAACATCAGAAAATCGTTTTGTCTTTTTTTAAACAAGTTATCCAACTTCAACTTGGTGTTTGAGTTCATATCAGCTAATAATCATTTTCTGAAGTGTTCTATTCAATTTACATCTCTCGCCTCCTAGAAGGAAGAATGTTAGTGGTAAGGAAATCTGTCAAGTCTCTGATTACTGCCTACAAATGTTATCACTTGCTGCTGTTCAACAATGTTCTCATGAAAATATTACTACTAATGGAACAACATGCATATGTTCTTAGGATAGAAATAGTATTGCTACATTCTGTTTGCTTATAAGTAAAGTAAACTAACATTGAGCTGAGGTGAAAAGTAATTCCTTGAGCAAAGTTCTCATGAAATTTTAACTCTGAATGCACACATTTCATAGATGATTACAAGAGACTGCAGACTTGAATACTTTCCTAAATGAAACCTCATCTCTCATAGATATTATAACAGAATGAAAGCAGTTAATGCCGTTCCTGAAGACCAATTTCATATTTCTGGATACGCTACATCGTGCTTTGTGTTATAAACTTTTCCAAAGGGGCTGACAAAGAACAAAAGATACAGCCGGAAACCACCATCAAATCAATCTACAAGCAAATTTCACACACACCAGCCAGCTCTCCAGTTGTCTTTCTTAAATTCGAACTAAACCTTATGAAAGCATGTTCAATATCTTCCATGATAATGACAAAACTGCAAATTTACATGTAAAAGATTTTTAGGATATAGTGTATTAAAAAGTAAAGGGTAGGTAGATGCAAGAATTTTACATGAAATAAGGAAGAGCGAAGACATTTTAAAACTAAAACTATAGAAAATTTATAAAATTTATCAAGATTCTTAAGCTTTTTGACATGATTGAATCAGTAATTCCAAGAGCAAGACTCTATCCTAATGAAATAATTTTGTGTGTGGATGCTATTTATGGGTAAAGGTATTCATCATGGAATTATTTTTAGCTTAGACTTATTCTTAGTTTTAAAAGTTAGGAAACAAACTAAGTGTCCATCAATGGAAGAGTGTGCCTGGGCAGTGAGGAAAGGTTAAGTACTCTACTGCAAATCCATTCAATGGAATTTTATATAATCATTAAAATTCTTCATGGTATAATACTGGGCAGCTGTTTAACGGGGCAGAGAATAAACATGTAGATGGTAGATAGTAAAATATCAAAAAATGTAGTAAGTGATAAATGTAGGTTACCAAACTGTATACAAAATGTGATTCTAGGGTTGCATGTTTATATATGTATTTATGTATATGTATATATATATATATATATATATATGCATGCAAGTTTGTGTTTCAACGCCTGGGCAAAAATTTGGAAGGATATACACTACATTTCACTGCATTTATTTCTGTGCGATAGGATTACTGTTGCTATACACACTTATGTGTTATTTTAAATTTCTATAACTACCATGAATTATTCATAAGATGAAAAAAGGAAACAAAGAAATATCCATTTTGCTTTAAAAATTACGTTTGCTAGGTATTTTGAATGACTAAGGAAAATCCCTATGTTATAATATTAGATGCAAAGGCAGGTTATGACATTTTATGTATAGTAAAGTTTCAAATATGTAACAAAAAATGCAAGAAATATACCAAAATGAGTAGTAAGATTTTGAGTGACTTTTTTTCCTACTCATTTACTCTTTCATACTTTTCAAAATTTCAACAATGAACTTTTATTAATTTAAAAATAAGAAATAGAAAAACACAAGGCTTTACATGTTTATGTGGAATTCTGTGTAAAAATACTAGGAACTAATGTTCACCATTGAGAAATTCCCACTGAGACATGTTACGGTATGTATGGTGTTTGTGACAGCCACTTCCTGCCAACTCTTCATTTATTCCTTTTTTAAGAGGATCTTGAAACTTTTCATAGACTAGAGCTCCCAAATTTCTAGCTCGTAGGACTACAGTATGGCTAATGCAAGCAAGGACGAACAAGTCAGTGTTGGTAAGGTAACTAAGCTTTTAATGAAAGACTAACCAGTTGCATAATGTGTCCTTGAGTTATTGTCAGATAGATTAAAAAACATGGATAACCATACTTTAGAGGTTAAAAAAGAGGATGCTACTGTGACTTAAGTAAATTTAATAAACTGGGGGCTCTTTTCCTTAGATGCACTGCTACCGTCAGCAGCATCTTCAAGCTGGCTGGCCTCTGGGGACTCTCTTCTTGTGTGTCCATTCAACTGGGAACAGTCTGACTGTTGCTGACCAAGTGGCAACAAGAACAACATCCCTGGCACTGGGTCTTCACAAGAGTTGAAATGAGAGGGGTGGTCCTTCTTCGCCTTAGACACAGTGATGCGAATGCACAAGGATTCTTTTCTTCACTGTTCAGGATTCTGTCTAGACGACAGCACAAACTCTCTACTCATACAATCAATAACATCTGCGGGCAATTCAATGGCTTGGGGACAGGTGTGAGGAGGGAAAGGTGACCAAGGAAGTTCCTCTGTCTTTTCCACCTCATATCTCTTGCTGTTTCTCACGGCAGTTTGCTGATCTGGCTCTAAATCTGCACAGCCTGTGTGAAAACTCACCCCTGCTGGCAATGATGGACAATGGACAATATTTGACTTAAATCAAGGAAAGTCTTTCCTACATTCATCCTTTATATGTAACTAGGTTGAAAATTAACACCTTACTACCTAGCTATGCAAAGAAAATCATTTCTTGGTGTTTTCTAATGGTCATAATAATTATCTTTAGCCCAATACTACAGGGAGTTGGTAGGAACAGTGAGTGCTGTAGGTGAGGGAGGCAAACTTACCAAATGTTGGATTCTCAGTCTCTTAAACTCTTATTAATTACTCAGTGTTTTTAAGATTAATGCTCATCCTTTCAAATTTGTTTCTGGAGCGGTGAGGAATAAGTTATTCTATGTAAAAAGAATAGTTGGTGTAATCGCGAGGTGGTGAAAGTTCCTGATCACATTTCCTTCTCCATAGACCCACCAAGGTAGAATGGAGACATGCCGTATCCTTTAAATAATGGACGGATTGAATTTAGTCATGCTATCTTTACCCAGAACAGATGTTAATTTGGGGATAGTATAGTTTAAATCTCAGTCTAAAGACTGTGAATAGAAATGTTTTCTCAATTAGCGAGATGCCTCCCCCTTCCCATATTGTGAAATGTCACATTCAGTTTCTTCCATCTGAGGGACCCTACAGAGAAACAGTCTCTTCTAAGGAGTTACAAGGCACTTTAAATGCTGTTCCCCTTTCTCTAAAGAAGAGCCCAGATTCTAGAAATTTCTTTAGGCTTAATAGTTTGAAAGTATGGGGAATCAGGGAGACAGGGATGCCAATAATTTTTTGAAGCATCCTATTCTTCCCATTTAGCTTTCCAACTGTGCTGTCTTTCTACATTGCTGACTAAAGGGACTAACTGCCCACCACCCACATGGTGGCTCTCAGTTGTATTTCTTCTCACTTCAGAGACCTCTCTCTAGGGCACTGCCACAAATCCTGAGGAAGACAGGAGTTGGGGAGAGAAGATCTAGGCTGAAGGACCAGCTATGTGTTATGCCTTGTGAGTCATTCAAAATTGCCTTTTCCTTCTGACTTTCATCCACTGTCTCTGGACCAAGTCTGTGAACCTCAGCTGCCCTGTCACTCAAGATGCATTCCCTCTCCTTAAAACATAGTGCCAAGGAAGTTTGAGTGTAGCTTTTATTACCAGCCTAAATTGACCAGCCATCAACTCCAACAACTCTAGTCACTAGCCTTCCCATGAAAGACTGGATGTGTCTGATTTCTCCATATCCCAGCTTAGGTCTCTCTGAGCACTCACCACTAATCAAATGTGTCCTGAGCACCCACCATCTTCCAGGTCCTGAGCTTTAGCTCAAGTTGGAATAAAAAGATGGAAAAGGCAAGTCTCTACACTAAAATACATCAGAGGCTAAGGGGGAATTAAAGGCAGACATAGAAGAATTCCATCTTAAGAGTGGAATGTAGAGGGTCTGGGAAGGGGATGGATGCTGGAGGTGTCTAGAAGGTAAACTGGGGCTAGATTACAGAGGACCTTTAATTCTGAATGAAAGTGATGAAATGTGACAAACTTTATTTCTTAAGCAGTGGTATTTCTGTGATTTATGTCAACAGTTTATTTTTGAATCTTAAAAAAAGTTATTTTGGTCACTTTAAATATACCACAAGCACATTTTTAAATTCTTAGATTTTGTTAACACCTGCAGCTTTGTCATTGTACAAAATAAGTCACATTAAATGCTAAGTGGAAAAGCCTAAATTAAGTCTTTCAAGAATAGCCTCATCTGGAAACCAGTGCTCATGGTGAGGTTTTGGAGCACTACTGCTCTAAGACCATGTTAATCATTGCTAAATTTGACTCTGTGAAAGATACTCAAGGAGACGGGAAGAAAGGAAGCAAATCACTTGCTGGTTATTCATCAAAATCATCAGTGAGCGGCTGGCCTGGTGGTGCAGCGGTTAAGTTCACACGTTCCACTTTGGCAGACTGGGGGTTGGCATGTTCAGATTCCAGGTGCAGAATGGCATGGCTTGGCAAGCCATGCTGTGGTAGGCGTCCCACATATAAAGTAGAGGAAGATGGGCACGGATGTTAGCTCAGTGCCAGTCTTCCTCAGCAAAAAGAGGAGGATTGGCAGCAGATGTTAGCTCAGGGCTAATCTTCCTCAAAAAAAAAAAATCATCAATGAGTGTCTACTAACACATGATACCATGGCAGGTGCTATTTAGGAGGAAGCTAAAAACATGGTTCTCCCCTTTTCACATTATAACTCTAAAATAAATTTAATTCCAAAAACTCTAATGCCTTAAAGCAAAATTAACCTATCATAGATCTGTTATGTGATCTTCACTTTTTCAAGAATCCCCCAATAATGCTAAATACATTTTAGTTATTGAGTACCTGGTCTATTATTTATTTACTTAGCACCAATTATGTGCTTGACCTTTACATATATAACCTAATTTAATCTCACCACAACTCATGAAATAGAATTTACTATCCTCATTTCAAAACAAGAAACTCTCAGCAAAGCTAAATAACGGGGCTCAATTACACAGCTAAAAAGGACAAGACCCAGTTTTGCCTTATGGCAAAACCTGTGCTCTGTCTCCACCACACACTACCTGAGCATCAAGTTAAGAAAAAACAATGAATAGAGGATTACAATGAGGATAATTCCACCTCCCTTTCAAGTGATTGGTTCAGGAGACTAGATGTAAGCCAATCAGAGTTTCAGAATTCCCTGAGATAATTCTTGTCCGTAGGTGAACTTATATTCCAATTTTTAAGAGACGGATAGACAGATTGATTGATAACACTACTTTATTCCAAAAAAGGATTTGAGGCAGCCTGCAGATATGCATGCAAAATAGCAGGATAAAGGGTAAACTGATGAAGAATTGAGAATAAGGGGAATAAAAGCATAGTAACAGCTACTAAGAAAGGCAAATTTGATCCTAATGTTCCTAAGAGAAAAAGCAAAAAAGAAAACATGCATAGTTATAAGAACCACCAATTCCACAATAACAAAACGACAACAATAATAATAATAGCCTACCCTTATTAAGTACTTATGTTCCAAGCACTGTTCTAAGAACTTACAATATATTAATTCATTTAATCTACAGAACAATCCTTTAAGGTGGGTGAAATTTTTATCCCCATCTTTGAAACGAGACAAAGTGAAGCTCATAAAGGTTAAATAAAGTATCAGTCTTAGATCTAATAAGTAACAGAGCCAAGAAAATGATAAAAACAAATGAGTAGCTCAGGGGAAGCACAGTATTCTTAATATATTGTCCGGAGAGAAATATCTCTCATGGGTCCTTATAAGGGTAGATTTTGCGTTATAATAGTTCACCTGGTTGTGAAATAATGCAGAAAATTCCATGGCAGATAAATAAGAGTTTTTTTAAAGTATATGGAAAAGTCCGTGAAGGATAAGATTTAGAAGTAAAATCTGGATGCTCTGAAAGGTCTTCGTATTTCCTCTCAGTAGTTACAATCCTTTTCTCTGCCAGGTGAGTAAGGTTTCAAGTTTCAAAAATATAGGCTTAAGCTGATTGTGAAATGAATCCTTCATTGGAGACTGGAAAATCTACTCGCTTAGCAAGTATCTTTCAAAGATATATGTGTATTTCTAATTTGCTATTTGAAGTTTCCAGTAGAATTGGTATTTTGAGAAATAGTAATTTCTATATTCTTTCTTACAATAAATAATATGGGGGGGACTTAAAGCCTCATTTATTTTCACAATGCAATCATCTTACTTGTACTTCCTTCATTGTCAACTTTTGGGACTGTTTTCCACTTGGACAATAATTCTGTCGTTAAAATCATGGGTAAATCTCTGGTGCTCTCTTACCAGGCATGTGGCCCAGACAGACATGGCCCCTTTTGGTATTGTCCCCTCCCCACACCTGAGTCACTTGGTTCCCCCAGCTTTCCTCTTCTTTTCATTAAAAGTCATTACCACGAAAGGATCTGAACAACTCACTCCCACTAAGGTTAAATACAGGTGAGGCTTAATAGCTACTTACATTTTTAACCTCTGAAAGAACCTGAAGGATCCAGTCACTGAGTGTAGGGATTGTCTGAAGTTGGTCAGATCTAGCCTTTTAAAGAAGTACTACAAATTGAGGGAAGGGGATTAGGAAGTGAGAAGCAAAGGGATTAAGTTTCAAAAGTTACAGTTTACATTTCATTCTTATTCAAATATGATAAGGAAAAATATTTTCTGTAAATGAAGAAGTGAATTTTTCACTATAATATCGCAGTATTGTAGATGTGTAATATTTTTGCTAAAGAATTTCAAACTTACAAAAACCGTAAAGTCAAACTTGCTCTTCAAGACCAGTCCAACTCATCCTATTCACAGGTCAGTACAGTTCTATGATCTCTTTGCTATCGGTTTATAAGTATAGATATTGAGAATAAGATTTTGAGAGGAATAATTTTAGACCAATTTTACAGAATAATTTTGTTTATTGCAACAAAAACATCTTAAAAATTGGATTTATATTTTTTGTCTTTTTAAAATATCCTTTTTCTAGTAATTCATTTTTACTGTGTTTTACAAAAGAATTGGTCTGCAATGGATTGGATATTTAAAAAAAAGAACAATCCCTTCACCATAGTTAGTTAGAGAAGCACTATAGTATAACATAAATAATTTCATGTTAAATGAGACAATCATATTTTTTCTAATACAAACAATGGTACCAGGTGTCAGAGGTTTAAAAATATTTTATGGGAGAAGTCTTCTATCCATTAATTCAACTTTTATGTGTGTGTGTGTGAATTAGGAAAAGATTTCCATTATGTGTGCAATCAAATATATAGCCAGGAATCAATATTTGAGAAACACTGTAATCAGATAACAAAAATACTAGATGATAGAAAATAAAGCAATTTTCCAGAAGTCATTAGAGTGTAACCAAGGAAGAGAACTCTAGGTACTGGGGCTGTTGCATTATTGGCAAATGGCTGATAATGAAGGAAAGATTAGTAGAATCATAAAAAGTTAGAAATCAGGGGCTGGCCCCGTGGCCGAGCGGTTAAGTTCGCGCGCTTCGCTGCAGGCGGCCCAGTGTTTCGTTGGTTCGAATCCTGGGCGCGGACATGACACTGCTCATTAAACCACGCTGAGGCAGCGTCCCACATGCCACAACTAGAAGGACCCACAACAAAGAATATACAACTATGTACTGGGGGGCTTTGGGGAGAAAAAGGAAAAAATAAAATCTTTAAAAAACAAACAAAAAAAAAACTTAGAAATCATAGAGTCCTACTTTTTCATTTTGACGGATGAGCTCAGAGTAAGAAAGAAATCGTTGGAATTAAAAAGATGAACTGGTGGGTGAGAGCTGCAATTCTCATTATGCATACAGTTGTCATATATAAATATATCCTTGTTGCTAGTTTGTAATATCCAAATCACATAATATTAGAGCGAGAAGAAACCATCGCTATCATATAATACAGCTTCTAAATTTTACATCTAAGACAACAGAAGACTTAAGAGGTCAAGTGAATGTGCCTGAAATTGCCCAGTACTTGAAGAAGGAGGACCAGGAAGATGAGAATCCAAGCATTCTGACGCCCATTTCAGTAATTTTATGTGGCACCATATTATGGGAGACTTTTAAGTAAGGAATGTTAATTCCTCAGGACGAGTCCTTTACTCAGTACATAAAGTAATATGGTTCATAAGAATGAAGCTTTGTTTTTCTTATGTAAATCAATGAAAAAAATAAGCTTTATCTAATAAATTAAATTATTAACCATAATGATAGGAACAGAGGAATTTTGCCAAGTAAAGATAATGTATCTGAGTGAATGATACAATTTATGAAAATTAGAGAATTTCAGGTTTAGAATAAACCTTAACTAACCTATATACACTGACTGGAACTACCATCTAGCCTACTCACGGGAAGAATAGCAATGAATACAAACTCCAAATTTTTATGTTTTTGGACTCGTAAACAGAGCTGACATAAAAACAGAAGTTATTTCCTGAGTATTCTATAATCCAGGCACCAAGCTAACCCTTTATTTAAAAGCCTCGATATAACTCTGTGAAGAAGGTATTATTAACCCCATTTTACAGGTAGAGTAATTGAAGCTGAGACAAGTTAAATAAATTGTATATGTTAATGTTGCTTATATGAGATCAGACTTCAATCTGCGTATATACTCCTCGTTCATTATATTAAGCCATACTGTGGTCTAGCTAGTCAGTCAAGGTGGCATCATAGGGAGCCATGAGGGTCCTGGAGTCAGACTGCCTGGGTTTAAATCCAGCCTTTGCTGCATACTAACTGCGTGGGCTCTGGGAAAGCTACTTAACCTCCCTGTGCCTGTCATTTCCTTTCCTGTAAAATGGCAGTGGGGCTATGGTGAGGAATTCTAAGTATTTGGCATATAATAAGTATGCAAATAGCTATTATTATCAACAGTCGGAGAGCCAACTCAAGCTAATGTAGGCTTCTGGTTGTCCTGGGCACAGCAAAATCAACTTATTAACTCCAGCATCCCTAATCTCCCTGTCTGCAGGCTCTCCATCTGGTGGCAAGAAGACTCTCCGGCTTCTACAGCTCTTCTCAAAGAAGTTGTATATTTCTCCCGCTGAGGTAAACAGGCTCCGACAGCTCTCCACGCCAGAACTTGCTTAGAGGTAGCAGCCTCTGCTTCTCCCAGGGGTTGTCAGTATACTTTATGAATAAAAAAAGAGAAATTTTTGAAGACGGTAATGAAATTGTAAAATTGTAAGCCAAATCAATATTCACTATAAGAAACTCTGAATATCATACTTCTAATCAAGAAATGTATTGTTTAGAACAATGGTTCTCAAAAGTGGCTGGGCATTAACCTGAAAAGCTCTCAGGGTTCCGGTTAGAGTTAGGGTGACCCAGATCTAATCACATCAGGATCTCCAGGGATGGTGCTGAGACATCAGGTTTTTTTTAAAGCTCCGCAGGGGATTCTAATGTGCAGCTGAGGTCGAGAATCCTTGGTTTAATGTGACCGAGTCAAACATATTTCCTGGGGTTGAATCTGGAAATCTGTATTTACAGAAAACAACCCAGATGATACTGATGATTGGCCATATTGGGAACCACTGGTTTAGAATACATAATACCCCAATAAAATAGCTGAGGGCCTATATTTATAGTTATAAAGTTTGAGGAACATTTGCCAATGGAGCTTTCAGACAGAAAACACTTGGTAATAGTTTAGATTCCAGATCGTGAAACTGGAAATGGATTCTTGAGATCTCACTATTTACTAAATTATAAACAACGTATTGGAGTTGGAGGTTTAAGGTGAGATTTAAACACACATTTCCCCCTTCCATTGCATTTAAATCATAACCCTTAACATTGAATGAATATAGTTTGTCTTTTACCTACCAGGAATTATTTTCATATGCAAATTGTATGAAACTCAGCCCTTATAATACACAAGAGACAGCACAGAAATCACAGCTATGTAGCAACCAAGCAAAACAGTGCTGATTTATGAAACTTCACAGACTTAGAAATAGAAACAAAGCACTAAATATTCATGAAATCTCATACAGTGCTTGCACATAAGTTACATTTCAGTGATTTGTAACTTAGTTATAGGGAAAAAATAATAATCTGAGTACATGAAAACATATGGAACCTTTCAAGTGTTAAGTTTCACTAATTTTTGGTCCTATTTTATTTTGAGTCATAAATAAATTATGAATATGCTGTAAATGATTGGCCATAATCTAAACTTCCCAGAGAAGAGTAAACAAAGATTTCATCAACAAAACAAGAGAGTAACTATGGAAAGAAGAATTTAATGAAAATCTTCTCTGATTACAATGTTTGTAAAAAGCAGCAAAAGCTCTTTAAAGGCACAAAGACACAAGTGAAAGAAGCAAGTAAAATCATGTCATTCAACAAAGCAACATATAAACCTATCAAGCAAACAGAGTTAAAATTAGAAAACAATCTGTGCCTTGTACTCTTTGGATTAATCATAAGTTCAAGAAATAATCTGGTAGGTAATACAATAATCAAGGGAATCTTAAATTTCATTGAGTTACCTTGCCCATTTTGGTTCCAATTTCTTAACATAATTATCCCAATTTTATTTAACTGTACTAATGACAAATACAGGCTTCAAACATAAGCACTATGCCTACAATCCACGTTTAAAGTGGAAAGAGTAAAAGCATATCACTGGTGAAACTTAACAATTCGACCCAAGATCTATTTATTTATTTCAGACACAGTGGCTTTTCGAAAGAATTATGACTCAATTAATTGCTAAAAATCCATTCTTTTCATCCTTTTTACATCCTGTGTTTTTTTTCCCTTCAATGTGTAATAAGCCATAATTAACCCCAAGTAGCTCTTCTTTAACAACTGTGAAAAAACTTGTTTAATTAGAAAAAGTTTACAATCAAGATATACTCTTGTGTGTGTGTGTAAATGGAGGGTGTTTGTTTTCAAATGGCCTTGGTTTACATGGGACACAAATAAACACTCAGAGATAATGTATCATCACCATTGAAATGCTTTTACTCTTCTCAAAAAAAGCAGGTGTGATAATGGGATGTATAAATAGTAGTTAGGCATTAGGATTGATAGGTGACACATCCAGTATAATTCTACACTGGTCAGACCAACAGGAGCACAAAGTGTTTAGATTCAGAGGTTTAAGAGAGAGATGTAGAGAGCAGCAAAAAGGATCAAAGGATTTAAAAATAGACCCTATAATGAAGGCCTTGACAAAATGAGATTATTCGGCAAAGGAGTTCTTTTTTTTTTTGAGGAAGATTAGTCCTGAGCTAACTGCTGCCAATCGTCCTCTTTCTGCTGAGGAAGACTGACCCTGAGCTAACATGCATGCCCATCTTCCTCTACTTTATATGTGGGATGCCTACCACAGCATGGTGTGCCAATCGGTGCCACGTCCGCATCCAGGATCTGACCCGGCGAACCTGGGCCGCCTAAGTGGAACATGTGAACTTAACCACTGCTCCACTGGCCAGCCCCAGAGTTTCTTAAGAATGGTTCTCAAGTATATGAAGAGGATGATATCCTCTGCTCTCCATCTTTATTGAGGAATAAATAAGCAAGAATAGGATTAAACTTCAGGAGACTAGACTTAAGTGAAGTTTAAGAGAATTTCCCAAATGAGGTATATTTTTAAAAAGAGCAAATCGTCAGAAAGATCTGTGGAATTTCCTTCCCCAGAGATATTTATAAATAAGGCATCTATTTCCTTGTTCAAAATGTTTCTGTGATGTCTTGCTGGGAGGAATAGTTCAGTATCATAGAATCTCAGGATAGGAAGATCATGTTTCCCAATCACCATTTATTGCTATAAAATATACTAAAAATGAAGACTTAATACATAGTTATAAGAATTAAACATTAAAATATTCAGGAGATTTTATGGTCTAGTTAAAATATGCTTAATCCCTGTAAGACAAACTCAGAAAATGAGAAACCATCCTCTTTAAGTTAAACAATAATTTTCACATGGCCTTATGATTAAACTTTTTTTAGGGACCTTACTCTATCATTATATGTGGAGAAAGCCTGCTATCATAAGGATGCATTGAGATGTCAGTGCCTTCCCAACTCTCACCTGATGTAGGAGTCTTTGGGAAAAGAGTCACTCTGGTTCAAGGAGTCAGATGGAACCATGCACTCTTTGGAACAGGCATGTGACCCTCTCATCCCAGAGAGAAATGGACACAGCAATAATTTGCTGGTTCCACTACACTTTTATTGCCTCTCCAGAAGCAAGATAAATGACAAGTAAAGAAGAACCTGGAGCAGGTCTCCACGTAGACCAAGTTCTGCTATCACTTTTCAAAATTTTCAACACCTATCTGTATTCTGTATACATAAATAGCCAACACTTATAAAGCACATGTAACATACATGTAATATATAATGTACTGTTACTAATGGCTTATAATGGCTTATATTTGTTCTGCTTATTTAATCCTCACAGTCCTAAAAGGTTGGTACTATTCACAGATGAAGAAACTTTGGCAAAGATATGCTAAGTAATTTGCCCAAATTCATTCAGATATTAAGCTATTGAGCCAGCATTCAAACCCAGGCAGTTGGGCACCAGCATCAGTGTGCAAATCTGTAGCCTCAAACTGCCCCTTTGCAGCTGGGTTAAATTTACAGCAACTAACAAAGCAATTATGTCCGTTCTACTCCTCATAGTTGGAGACACCATTAATCACTATTTTTCTAGGCCCCAAACACAGAGCAGAATCCTCCAAAGTCAGTGAAAGTAAAACATTGCTTTAAAAAATACACAATTTTCAAGAAATAAAATAATAGCTTACTATCATAAATTCATTTATTCACTAGCAAAACCTCTTTCTTTCTGTCTACAAAAGGAAGAAAACAGATTGACACTAATAAGCTGTTTCTTGTTTTTCATTGTAGTTTATTTGAAACAAGAGCTCATGAATTGAATTGATAAGAAGTAAATTAACATATAAGGATACGAAGCAGAATGTATTTACACCAAAAGTGACTGTTGGTGAAGTAAACTGCTAAAATCAACAACAATCACAAGTAACATTTTTAAAGACAAATTACAGGGAGGTAGTATATAGAACATACATTCATAATACGCATTTAGTCTCTCTTATCAGTGACCTTGAGTTTATCATAAATATAAGTATAACCTTGATTTCGAAGGTCCTAGCAGACATGGGAAAGCCAAGTTGGAACTGTAAATATAACTACAATGGCACAAGCTTACACTAGCTAATTCCAAAAATTAACCCTATCTCCAAGGGTTCCTCAGCGAGCTATATTTGACGATTTCTCAGACTACTGGTTTCTGTTACTTATACAAGATCCTGCAGATTCATCCCCTCCAGCCTCCTCATCAGCCACTACAGCACAGCCTCTGCTACCACTAATATTCCTGAGATGACTTATCCCCAGGGACAGACTTTCTCTGGCAGTGGCAGTGGCTGCTTACTGCCTTTACCATTCTGCCCTCAGGGAGGGGATATGAGCACAGGTTCATCCTAAATTTTTGATACAAGAGCTAAGATTAACTATAATTATGTTAGGTTTCAGTTTTATAGACTTCGTGGGTCAAGAGCCTTGAAAGTTAAGGCCCAGGGCCTGCCCAAGGTGAGGAGTCTCATAGGAGACCTTCTATTCATTATACTGGGACCGAAAAACTCTCTGTCCTCAGAATGATGGTGAACCAGAAGTAAACCAGCCTCCACAGTCCACAGCAGGAAGAGAGAATCTACTGGCGAGCACAGCAGACAGCAGAGAAAAACAATGTGAGAAAGGAAGGTGAAGGGTTGGGAGGAGTGGATCCCTGAGAAGTTGAGACCTTAGGCTGCCCTTGCATAGTTCTGCAGTCTGGGGTTATACCATCTGGATAGTCCAGAGAAGCTTAAGTGCTGGATGTGGTTTAGGGTGGTCCCAGACTAGTAGAAACTCTATAGAGAAGTCAGAAGCAAGTTCTCTCTGGAAGAAGAAACTTTCATTCCAAATTTCAAAGAATTTCCTCAAATAAAATTTCATATGCCATGAGGGGACATAGTTAAACATAAACAAGCACAAAAGCAAAAAGCTAGCATGAGCAAGACAAACAGACAGCAGGTACAGATTCTAAAAACTTCAGACAATGGAATCACCAGATACATTTCATAAAGCAGCTATCTTACTAAGTTTTTAAAAGTAGTTTGAAATAAAAACAAGTTTGAAGATATCTTCAGAGAACAGTGAACTCTAAAAACTGCTCTGGTAGGATTGAACAAAAACTAAGCAAAATGTCTTCAAATGAAAAATACAACAACTAAAATTAAAAACTCAATAGATATACATACCTATTAGAGGGACAAAAATCTAAAACACTGACAACACCAAATGCCACTGAGGAGTGGAGCAACAGGAACTCTCATACATTGCTGGCGGGAATAAAAAACGGTACAGCCACTTTGGAAGACAGTTTGGCTGTCTTCCATACCATGTGATCTTACCATACAAGCCAGAAATCACACTCCTTGGTATTCGCCCAAAGGAGTTGAAACTTTATGTCCACGTAGATATTTATAGCAGGTTTATTCATAATTGCTAAAGCTTGGAAGCAACCCAGATGTCCTTCAGTAGGAGAATTGATACATAAACTGTGGTACCTCCAAACAATGGAATATTATTCAGCGCTACAAAGAAATGACCTATCAAGCCATGAAAAGACATGGAGAACCTTAAATGCATATTACTAAGAGAAAGAAGTCAGTCTGAAAAGGCTAATTACTGTATGTTTCCAACAATATGACATTCCGGAAAAAGCAAACTATGAAGACTATAAAAAGATCAGTGGTTGCCAGGGGTGAGGGAGAAGAGAGATGAATAGGCAGAGCACAAAGGATATTTAGGGTGGTGAAAATACTCTGTGTGATATTGTAATGATTCATATATCATTATACATTTGTCCCAACCCATAGAATGTACACCACCAAGAGTGAACCCTAAGGTAAACTATGGACTTTGAATGATTATGATGTGTCAATGTAAGCTTATCCTTGGTTAAAAAAAAAAAAAGTACCATTCTGGTAAGTGATATTGATAATGGTAGAGGCTATGCATGTGTAGGGGCAGCAAGTATATGGAAATCTCTGTACCTTCCTCTCAATTTTGTTGTAAACCTAAAACAGCTCTAAAAAAATAAAAAAAATGCCAATCAACTGTTTTTATAGCATAATAGACTCATATGAAAAGAGATTAAGAAAGCTGGAAGATAGGTCAGAAAAATGGATGCAGAATGCACCACAGAAAAAAAAACTTGAAGGAAACTGTGAAAGAGAGGTTCATGGAAAATAGAATGAGGGGCATATTTTAAGTTTCATCAGAGCTCCAGTAGGAAGAGAGAGAATTGGACAGAGGCAATATTTGAAGAGATAACTAATGAAAAATTTTCCACAAGTAATGAAAAACACCAACCCACTGATTCAAGAAACCAAATGAATCTCAAGCATGTAATTACTTTAAAAAATTCAAGACCTAAACATATAACAGTGAATCTTGTCTTCAAAAAGAAAGAAAGGAAGAAAGAGAAAGAGAGAGAAAGAAAGGAAGGAAGGAAAGAAAGAAGAAAGAAAGAGGGAGGGAGGGAGAAAAGGAAAGAAGGAAGGAAAGAAAGAAAAAAGAAAATGTTAAAGAGCAGCTAGAGGGAAAAATGTATTCTCTTCAAAGTAGTAACTTTAAAGGATGCTGAGTTCTAAACAGCAGCAATGAAACCCAGAAAGGAAAAATGACGGACTTATAGGCTGAAAGAAAATAACTGACAACCTGGAAATGAATGCCTAGCAAAAATATCTTAAGAATGAGTGTAAAATGAAGATATTATCAGACTAAAAGAAAAAAAAAGCTTTCCACCAACAGTACCTTAAAAATTTGTAAGGATATACTTTAGGCAGAAGGCAAGTGATCCCAAATGGAAGGTAAGAGGAGCAAAGAGAGTAAATATACCTAAATGAACATAAGTTATATAAAACAATAATAATAATGTGATTGTGGAAGTAAAAAAGGAAAGAAGGAAGCAAGGAAGGAAGAAAAGAAAATGAAAATACCTGGCCACCATATGTCAGGAGGGCACAAGTGAAGTTAAATGACAGGAAGTTAAATGGCATAAACTGATATGAAGTTAAATGACATTTATAAACAACATATCTAATAGATAAACATACAGTAAGGTTGAAACTAAAAGCTATAAAAATGAACCAATACTGTTTAAAAGATAGCTAATATAATTTTATTACAAGACAAAATAGAATTTAAGGCAGAAGGCGTTACTAGAAAAAAAGAGTATTACTTTAAAATGATAACATCTCAATTCATCAGAAAGTTGCAATGACTTAAATTTGTAAATAGTTGATAAACCTCAAAATACAGCGAGAAATAAAAAAAGAGAGACTTACTAGGAAAGAGAAATATACCAACAATCACTGTGGAAATTTCAACATATTCCTAGCAGTATTTGGTAAAAATAGACAAAAAATCAGTAAGATATAGAAGATATAAATAACATGATAAATAAACCAGACCTAATGTGTGTGCATGTATACAGCACCTAACCACTCCAGAGTACATATTTTTTCTAGAAAATATGGAATATTTCTGAAAAGTGACCACTTAAAACCAAAAAAGAGTTTTAGTAAATTTCAAAGGATTTAAGTCACACAGAGCATGTTTTCTGACTACAGTGCTATTAAGCTAGAAACCAAAAAATAACATATCTAGAAATTCCCTATGTATTTGTTAATTAAGAAATAAACTAAATAACCCTTGCAACAAAGAAAAAATCGCTATCAAAATTGGAAAATACTTTTACCTGAACACCAATAGAAATACCAAAAAATATTACACATAAATCTTTAGTTAACAACACTTAGAGGCAAAATATATAGCTTTAAATATTAGTAAATAATAAGCTAAGCATACATCTTAAGAAGTTAAAAAAAGAACTGCAAAATAAACACCACAAAGAAGGGATGAAAGGAAATAATGAAAACAACCTTAAAGTCAACAAACTTTAAAACAAGCAGCCGGTGGGGTACATCAACAATTTCAAACACTAGTTTTCTGGAAAAGGCTGATAAAATTAATAGACTTCTGGTGAAATTGATCAAAAAGAAAGACAATAGTTACAAAAATCTAATGCCGGAAATGACAGAAAGAATCATGTTAAAAATGCTGCAGATACTAAAAATATAAGAAGAAGATATTATGGAAAGTATTAGATCAGCAAATTTGAAAATTTAGATGAAATAAGAAATTTTGTAGAAAAATAAAACTTAACAAAAGTGACAAAAAATTGGAAATCCTGAATATAACAAATAACCTATAACCTGAATGTAACTGTAACCATTAGAGAAATTGAATAAGTACTCAAAAATCTTCTGGCCCAGTTCCACCTAACATCATAACTTATTCAACTCTTCCATAGAATAGAAAAAGATGAGGTGCTCTCTCACTTATACACAGCTAGCATAATCTTGTTTTCTTAACCCAATAGGTAAAGACAAGAGAATTACGGGCCAAATTGTCTCATAAAGATACATGAAAAAATTCTAAATAAACTATTAGCTAACTGAATCAAGCAATATATACAAAGGATAATATATCATAATTAAATTGGGTTTATCTCATGAATAAAGTCTGTTCAACATTAGAAATCATTATAATTTACCATATTAAGAGATTAAATAAGAAAAATTATATCATAATCTTGAAGATGCAGAAAAAGCATATGACATAATTCCAGTCCCTTTCTTTCTTCTTCTTCTTTTTTTTTTTTCTTGTGGTGAGCAAGATTGGTCCTGAGCTTACATCTGTTGCCCATCTTCCTCTTTTTTGCTTGAGGAAGATTGATGCTGAGCTAACATCTGTGCCAATCTTCTTCTATTTTTTTTATGTGGGATGCCACCACAGCATGGCTTGATGAGCAGTGTGTCAGCCTGCACCTTATCCTAACCCATGAATCCTGGGCCACCAAAGTGGAGTGCATGAACTCAACCACTATACCACTGGGCTGGCCCCTCAGCAAAAATTTCTGTGGAACTTGAAAACTGATTCTAAAATTTATGTGGAAGTACAAAGGGACAAGATTAGCCAGGATACCCTTAAGGAAGAACAATATGGAGGCCTTAAGTTTCTACTCATTCTAACACATACTTGAATGGAGAAATTCTTTTGGTTTTGCTTACTTTATTTTGTTAATAAACTGATAAACAGTGGTTTCCTCCCTCCAAAGGGAGGAAACCATTTATCAACCCAATTATCAAACTATCAAATATTTACTCTGTACAGTGCTTAGTATCATCACAGACAGCCAACTGGTTTTCGGAGTATGACAAAGATCTCCCAGTGATGAATAGTGTAAGAGACTCAAGAAGGAGGAATTGTATGATAAATAGGAGAGCCTCTTAGTTTTCATTCAGTTCTTAGTGGGCTAATAGGTAGAAATTGGTTTTTAGATGTTCAAATGTTTAACAAATTTTTAAAACTCCCCAAATAACAAGAGTTCCTATTCTATGTATATTTGTCAAAGTATTTCTGGAACATTATACAGGTATTTTAAGTTTGCAGTGTGTATGTGTATTATTCTTAAAGGATTAGGTGATATTTGAAAGCCATATTCATACGTAGAAAAGAAGAATGTGAAGAGAAAAGATCTAAAAGCAAAATAAAATATGCCACATTACAAGGGCGAGTGAAATGAGTAGAAGCAAAATAAGTCAACTATACCTTTTATTTTCCTGAACGGCAAAATAAATATTGGTGATAGAAACCAGTGGTTCTCAAAATGTGTGGTCACCAGAATGGCAGCATCAGCATTACCTGGTCTCTTGTTGAAAACGTGAAGTCTGGGGCTCCAGCCCAGACCTACTGATGAGTAACTCTTGGAATGGGGTTCATGAATCTGTATTCTAACATCCCTTCCTGATGATCCTGATGTCCTTGAAGTTCAAGAACCACTGAACCATTCCAAACCAGACAACACTCAATTTTTACTTATATGAATGGACAACTGGTCTTAATGTTTATTATGAGGATTAAATAAATGGTCACAAGTGAAGAGAAAAAAATAAAATGTCTTTAAAATAGGTTTGAATAGCGTAAATGGAGCTTGCCTTTTGTCGAGATATAATTAACATGAGTGTCTTTTTACCAATTTCATGAAACTAATATTCTACTTGAAAAGGGAAATATCCATAATCAAAAACTCCTTTAAAATACTTTAAGGGCCGGGGCTGGCCTCGTGGCCTCGTGGTTAAGTTCGTGTGCTCCGCTGCAGGCGGCCCAGTGTTTCATTGGTTCTAATGCTGGGTGCAGACATGGCACTGCTCATCAAGTCACGCTGAGGCAGCATCCCACATGCCACAACTAGAAGGACCCACAATGAAGAATATACAACTATGTACTGGGGGGCTTTGGGGAGAAAAAGGAAAAAAAATAAAATCTTAAAAAAAAAAAAAACTTTAAGGGCCAGCCCCGTGGCACAGTGGTTAAGTGCACATGTTCTGCTTCAGTGGCCTGGGATTCACTGGTTTGGATCCCGGGTGTGGACATGGCACTGCTGGGCAAGCCATGCTGTGTTAGCCATCCCACATATAAAAAGTAGAGGAAGATGGACACAGATGTTAGCTCAGGGCCAGCCTTCCTCAGCAGAAAGAGGAGGATTGGCAGATGTTAGCTCAGGGCTAGTCTTCCTCAAAAAATAAAATAAAATACTTCACATAAATATTAGGGAGATATGTTCTTATTTGCAATTTACTAGTTATGGAACTTCTCCATATTTTGTTTCTTCTGTCACTATAATTATATATTATTCAGCACGTGTAAGCTCATTGCTATTCCAAGATTATTTCATGCTAAGATTTTTAAGTTCAACAGAAATTTTTTTAAAAGTTCCAAAGTGTACTTTAAAAATACTTCTGTGAGTCTAACATAATACTCAGAATTAAAGTCACATTTCTGAATCACAAAATTTTCTCCTTTTCTCCTATTTGTCTCACTCAACTTTATTTACCTAATCACTATCTTCACTATCTTCACATCTGTTGTACAAAATGACAGATTTCCAACTAAAAGCTCAGTAAACACACACCACAGTCAACTTTAATTATAAACAATCACAAAACACACTTTAAAGCATTTCTACCAGTGTAAAGCTCTGTGGGAAATTGATTTCTCAAAGTGTTGTGGATGATTATTCTGAACAAAATAAATGAGGTAAGGTAATGTTACAATAATGATCTGGAACGGTGAGTCAAATGAGTAAGATTAAAGGCATAAAGAAAGTCTTCCTAATAAACAAGCAGATAACTGCTGGAAAGAAAAATATGTTCCTTGGTTGAAATTAACTGCCAAACATTCTCAACCTACACAAAGCTGTCAGAAAGGACATCTAAATCTGTCCTTGTTTGTAACATGTGTTGTGACAAGATTTGACAGTTTATCAAAGAACTATAATTGCCACCTAAACATCTAGCATTTTGTCAACTGCAAGTATGTTTAGTGAAAGCATTTATTTTACTTAAAATACAACAACCATTTTTCTCCACTTTCTGAAAAGAACTGACTGAATTTCTTTTCTTCTTAGGTGATCAAGCTGCATCAGGGCGCTCTCTGAATTATTTATGTTGGAAGAGTGAAGGGTAAAAGAGAATCGGTAAAGCAAGAAACTATTACCAAGGTAATATATATATATGCTGGATATTGACTCAAAAGACCTTCAAAATACAACAGTTCTCATGGATCCGTAGAGATGACATTTAAATATGTTTGCCTTGGGAAGGAGAAAGATAAGGCATTTTCTCTATATTACAATTTTCGTTTCCAGAGTAATTTATTAAGAAATGATGTCTTAAATGGAGAAAATGTATTGTTCAATAGGCATCATTCCTACCTGTAACTTTTGTGAGAAACAGTCAGTGGTAAGATAGATGTCTTTCTCAACCTACAGAGACCAAAGTAAACAGGAGCTGAATTCCCTTGCAGTAGATCGTGTAACAGAAATGTCAGAGTAATAACGATACCTCCATGACACTACTAAAGATTCCTTTCTTTCTGGAAATAGTTTTTACAAGTAAAAGAATTTTCCAGTCCCCAGTTTGAGGTTTTGTTCTTTGTGGCAGTTGTTTGATAAAAGAGTAAAGTTTTTATGCAAAAATTTCTGCACAAATTTTTAATTTTTCCTTCATTCTGACAAACCTCAAAGAAAAGGCCTAGAAGTGGGATAAGGACAAAAGCTCTATTTTGAAATTCAGGACTCCCTCGCTCTAGTCCACACTCTCCTTCTAATTAGCTGTTACATCCCAGGCAAGTGGCTTCATTTTTCTGAGCCTTGATTCCCTGTCTGTGAATTGGGATCTTAGCCTGGGAGGTCTCTAAGGCCATTTCCATCTTTAACATTTTATAATTCTACACAAATCCCTGGAACTATGAGGTGTTGCAACAACCAGAGCTTAGAGCAAAAATAGCAGCAAGACAGAAATTTCTCCTACTTAACACCTCAAGGAAAATGCAACCGACTATGGGTTTTTAATGTTTACATTAGCATTCAGTCCTATTTAGGTAATATTAATTCTATTTAAAAATCTGTTTTGTTTTTCTTTAAAAACTGAAAAATGTGTGACACATTGAGAGCACTAAGAGAAAAATCATTTCAATTGAAGCTGCAAGTACTTTTTAGTGCTGCTAAATTAAATCACTGACTTTTCTTTGGAAATTACTGTATATAGTCTGGCTGAGGATAAGAATTATATAGTATAGGTGAGTCTGTTGATTTTATGATAGGAAAGAACATGCATGAAGGGTTGTGGACAGAAATGAGTCAGCATGCACTGTCAACCATGAAGAGTCTGAATCGAAGAGATAAACCTGTTGATGTTGGGGAAAGATGTGATTGCATCAACACAGGACATTTTGGTTTAGCCTTTTTGACATAGCAGTTTCTACGGCTTTATAATAACAGCAAATTCAATATATAAAAACACTTTTTTCTAGCCAAGTAATGTCTTTCACAGGCATTGCCAAATCTCACCCATTTCTGTTGCCTCCCTCATCCCTTACCCCATTCCTGATCTTATTCTATCCATGAACTCAACCCATTGGGAAGCTCAAAAGTGGGGTCAGAAAATATATTCATCAAATTATTTAGTAATTTCAAAGTATGAAAAATGATGATTTGGTTTTAGGCTAAATCAAAATATCCCAGAACCAAATGTAGACACACAATTAGCAATAAAATAAAATGTATGATCCATATCTGACGCCTCCATTATTTTTACGACACAGTTTGTTGTTGAAATTCCTGGTATTATGGTCTCTTCCACTTCTTGCTCCATTATTCCAACTCTCAATGCACTTTGGAAGCTGTGCACTTAAAATTTGCTAACAAACGCTCATCATATATAATTTGTTAGTCTTTTTCAATTATAAGAGTAATCAAAGTTCAAATACCACATTAATAGATGGCAATAAAATGTGACGGTCCTCCTTCACCCCCAACTCCTACCATCCTACTCCTGTTTTCCTAGATAGTCATAATAAAGAGGATCTCCATAATGACTTGATGCTTTGACTATCACTTAATTTTAAATACATAAATATCATACTATGCATATTTTTATGACTGGGTTTTTTACATTTAAAAAGGTCTTGGAGACATATGACCACACACATTCAGTCTCTTTGATGGCTGCTTGTGTATGTACAATACATTTTTTGATAATTTACCTATTAATAGACATTTGTTCCCAGATTTTGCTTTTATAAGCAATTCTAGAGAGGTCACTATCTGTCATTCACCATCTTATACCCTGTAAGGGATACAACACCTGAGACACAGAATGCTTCGGGAAATATTGACTGACTGAATGAATACAGCAACAAACACTGTTATCAATATATGTGGGGAGTATTTGGGAACATTTCTGTTGAGTACATTCCTAAAAGTAACCACAAATACTCAAAGGTTATGTGCAAAATTTCCCTTACAAAATCTACACGCTTACACATCCTAATAGAAGGAGTTATCTTCTTATAATTTTCGCTTGCCTGATATGTGAAAATAATTAGCATTTTCTTGATTACTAGCATTTTCTCATATTTATTACTACTTATTTTTTCCTGTGAATTGCCTATTTATACCATTTTCAAACTTTTTTTATTATCTTCTTCTTGCTCAATTGGAAGAACTCTGTCGAAAACATATTTTAGACATTTTCTCTGCTCTGTAACTTTCCTTTTAAGCTTAGGTGTCTTTTACCTTGTACAAGTTTATATTTTTACATTTTCAAATTTGTTTAAGCAACCCTAAGAAACGAATAGAGGCACTTATAAAAGAGAAAAAAAATCCATAAACTGAAGAAAGACTTCATTCTTTAGTTTATAAGTTTAGAGTGGGTGCCAAGCAGGAATTTTTTTGAAAGACCCAGGGGCAACTTCGAGCAGCGCACGGCTGGAAGCAGCCGCAACAGCCGAGTAACAACCGGAAGCCGTTAGTTGGAGTCTGCGGTCTGACTTCTGTTCCGATCTCGGTGGCAGCGGTGATCGCTGGACGAAGAGCGCCTAGGGTAGTGGACCAAAATGCCAAATATAAAAATCTTCAGCGGCAGCTCCCACCAGGACTTATCCCAGAAAATTGCGGACCGCCTCGGCCTGGAGCTAAGCAAGGTTATGACCAAGAAATTCAGCAACCAGGAGACCTGCGTGGAAATTGGTGAGAGTGTGCATGGAGAGGATGTCTACATAGTGCAGATTGGTTGTGGTGAAATCAACGACAATCTAATGGAGCTTTTGATCATGATTAATGCCTGCAAGATTGCTTCAGCCAGCCGGGTTACCGCAGTCATCCCGTGCTTCCCTTATGCCCGGCAGGATAAGAAGGATGAGAATCGGGCCCCAATCTCTGCCAAGCTTGTTGCAAATATGCTGACTATAGCAGGTGCAGATCATATCATCACCATGGACCTACATGCTTCTCAAATTCAAGGCTTTTTTGATATCCCAGTAGATAACTTGTATGCAGAGCCAGCTGTCCTGAGGTGGATAAGGGAGAATATCTCTGAGTGGAGGAACTGCATTATTGTCGCGCCAGATGCTGGTGGAGCCAAGAGAGTGACCTCCATTGCAGACAGATTGAATGTGGACTTTGCCTTGATTCACAAAGAACGGAAGAAGGCCAGCAAAGTGGACCACATGGTGTTGGTGGGAGATGTGAAGGATCGTGTGGCTATCCTTGTGGATGACATAGCTGACACCTGTGGTACAATTTGCCATGCAGCTGACAAACTTCTCTCAGCCGGAGCCACCAGAGTTTATGCCATCTTGACTCATGGAATCTTTTCTGGCCCAGCCATTACTCGCATCAACAGTGCGTGCTTGGAAGCAGTAGTGGTCACCAATACCATACCTCAGGAGGATAAGATGAAGCATTGCTCCAAAATACAGGTGATTGGCATCGCCATGATCCTTGCGGAAGCCATCAGGAAAACTCACAATGGGGAATCTGTTTCCTACCTATTCAGCCATGTCCCTTTATAATAGAATAACTTTGGGATTATTCTATTTTAAGATAAAATAAAAGAAAAATGAAAATATACCATGCCCATTGATTTCATTTGGTATTTGATGAAAAACTCAGCAGAAAACTTATCTTGCTCCAGTGTAGCTTTCTACCTTCCGCATCAGGTGTATGAGAGTTTATCTTAAATTGGGAAGAGAGAGATTGAGAATAATTGCTAGGATTTCCTATCAAGGTTGTCTCGTTCTGGCTTCTTTGATGATTTTGTGAGCCTTGCAACCTTATAGTTCAGCTGCTTTCAGACTTTGAGGGTGTTGTGTGGAGATGTTTGAAAGAGATTGGGGATGCTCAGACTACTTTACATGTGAATGCTTCAGGGTTTATTTTGTTCAGGACAACTAGCAATGCAGCCAACCCAATCTACCACTCCTCCACCTCCCCACCTCCTACCCTCTTCTATTTCCTGTCTTGCGCACCCCCTTCCCACCCTGTATGTCACCACTTCTCCAAGATCTATGCTAAACTGTATTAAGAGCTCTGAGCGACCTCAAATCTAGTTCACCTGATGGCTGAACCCCCTGCAAGGCAGGAGAAAAACTTTCAGCTTGAACAGCCATTGGGTGGGATCATGAGAGGAGGCTGCAAAGTGCAGCAAATGCTCTTGAGAGGAAGAAGAACAATCTATCACCATCTGTTCGAAGTCTATGTATCTTGGCTTCTCCATTATGCCTGTTCCTTTTGATTTAGTTTTACCTCCAATCATCTTGACCTTTTCTTGGCCAAATATCCTGATGGGTCCAAATGACCAGTGTACCAGTCTTCTGAAAAGCAAATTCATTCCCTGCTATGTAATCTCTAACATTTGCGTTAGATGTTTTTGCTGTAGCTTAATCTTAGCTGACTACCACCGTGGTAGTAGATTTTAGGTGGTCTTGTAGTGCCTTTTGATTAAGCATTTAATTTTAATCTCCCTTCCTTGTATTTAGTTGGCCTCTCAGATGACTTAAGATTTATATTTAAAAGTTGATGTTATTGTTTTTTGTAGAGGAGACCAGTAAAATACCTGCATGTGTGTGGGAAAAAAAGGTCCACATCTAGATACATCATGAAATTTCTGCTCTCCAAGAAAATAAAGACAGACCCTAAAAGTTTCTAAAAGGTAGAATGCAAACAAGATAATTTTAAAGAAGCAATATTCAAATTGCTCTCAAACTTCTCGTTTGACCTCCCAAGCAATAAGCAAAATTGAACAATTTTTTTGCAGTTCTGAAAGAATATTGATTTTAACCTAGATTTCTGTGCCCAACCAAATGATAATTTAAATTTGAGGGCAATATTAAAGCACTTTTATACATTAAAGGACTCAGAAACTTTACCACCATGAATGCTTTCTGAAAGCATCACTTGAGGATACTGAAAATAAAAAAATAAATACAACCAAGAGGAACACATGGAATAAGAGAGAATGGTGAGCAAAGAAAGAAGTGAAATTGATCAAAAACATTTTTTCCATGAAGTTATTGTGAAGATTATCACAGATATTAAGACAAAATTCACATAAAAATTGGGCCACATCATAAAGCAAATTATTTAAAAATCTGTAAATAAAATTCCAGATGATATCCACAAAACATGAGAGGTTTGTAGTGTTTAGGGTTAGTCTAAGTATATTAATGATCTTATCTAGTTTGGGGGTGTGGTTACTGATGCCAATAATTTATATTATAGAAAAAACTGAGTCTAAATATGTATTTTAGATTGGATTAGATTTGATTTGATTTGATTTTAGGTTTTCCTTTTTCTTTTTCTCCTCAAAGCCCCCCAGTACATAGTTGTATATTTTTTTAGTTGTGAGTCCTTCTAGTTGTGGCACGGGGGACACTGCCTTGGCATGGCTTGATGAGCAGTGCCATGTCCGCGTCCAGGATCCAAACTGGCAAAACCCCAGGCTGGTGAAGCTAAGCATGTGAACCCAACCACTCGGCCATGGGGCCGGCCCCTAAATATGTATTTTAAAATTCAAGGAAGAGCAAGAGAAGAGAAGAATGGGATAAACTATTAAACAAAAATGGCACAGGCAAAACTAAACAAATCCAGCTGGAGATAGGGAATGAGGAAGAAAACATAGCAAATAGAAGATACCAAATATGTATTATCACAACTAAAGACAATATGTCAAGTTAACCTTAGCAAAGATTATTAGATTGGGTAGCAAAAGTATCTAATGATATGCTGTTTACAGGAGACATCTAACAAAAACTTGGCTATAAAGTGATGATGAAAAATATACCAAGTAAATGCTGACAAAGAGAAACTAGGAGTGATACTTTCAAAGTAAAAATGGCGTGTGTTTTACTAATGAAACCCCTTAATAAGTTATAACTATCATGAGTCTTTATGCACCTAACAACTCAATGTTGAAATATAAAAAGAAAAATTAAAGAGTGAGAATATAAGGAGAAATGTATAATCTACGTTAACAGAGGGAAATTTTAACAAAACTCATAATCAAAATAAGGTATTATGGCATTTAAATAACTCTTATCACAATTTAATAACTATATGTAGAAATTAAACAGATAAGTCACATTTTTCCAGCATGAATGAAAACATTTATAAATATTAAAAATGTAATAGGTTACAAAAAATCTTGATAAGTTTTTTTTCTTTTTTCGAGGAAGATTAGCCCTGAGCTAACATCTGTTGCCAATCCTCCTCTTTTTGCTGAGGAAGACTGGCCCTGAGCTAACATCCATGCCCATCCTCCTCTACTTTATATGTGGTACACCTGCCACAGTATGGCCCACGAAGCGGTGTGCAGGTCTGCACCCAGGATCTGAACCAGCAAACCCTGAGCTGCCGAAGTGGGATGTGCGCACTTAACCACTGCACCACCGGGCTGGCCCTCATAAGTTTTTAAAAAGGAATTCATGTAGACCATAAATAGTAAAGTGGATTTACTACAATCATCTTGACAATATTGTGAAAAAATAAAGCTCTCGGTAAAATAGGAATAGAATAAAGCTTGCTTGACCTGTTAAAGAAAGTCTACTAGAGACCTACAAAGATACACTTAATGATGAAACATAGGAAACATTCCATTAAAATCAGGCTAATTTGTAAGCCAGTGGAATAAGGCAAGAAAAAGAAGAGAGGTAGCAATACGGGGAAAAAAGAGGCAAAACTATCATTGTTTGAAGATCTCATGATTGTCAACAAAGAAATCCAACAATCGAAAACTATTCCTCTGAGAGGTCAGTAAAGTGACTGCACGTAGTGTAAGTAAAATAATTGTCTTTCCTAAATACCAACAAAACGTTATTTAAAAGTATAATTGAAAAAAAGTTTCTACAACCTAGACCAATAAAATCTGAAAAATGACCATTAGTGAACTCCAAAACTGTAGGAATTGTATAAAAACTTTTTACTAAAGTATATAGAAAATACCTGAATAAATCTATTATAAACCTTGAGAGGAGGAACAATATGAGAGTTTCCTCAAATCGTCTAGTCAGTATAAGCCCAATCACAAGCCCAACAGGACTTTTTAAAAAGAGAATTTGATAAACTTTTCTTAAAGTTCATCTGGAAAAGTAAGTGATCAAAATCTTTTTGAAAATGTAATTAAAACTGTTGTATTGATGCAGGCACGGACACAGAAATTATTATTGCAGAATTTGGATTCCTGAAACAGACCATGTATACTTACGGGAATTTAGCAAACACATACCCTAGCTTAATGGAGGGATTGTGTTACTGGAAAAAGGAGCATAACTGAATCAATTCTATAGGGGAACCACTATTACAAAGTCCCTATGGAGATGCTTTCCTGATATCCTGCCTTGGCAACCACTCCTGCAATCTACTCAGATTCTCTGAAGTGGGGATGAGACTTCTGCCATAGCTTTTTTCTAAGTATCTTCATACAATTATGGGTCAATTCAGGTCATAGTGATGCTTATGATGGGTTTCTTAATATCATTTGTCACCTATCAATATTTAGCTTCTTGATGATCTGAACTTTTTGCTTCCTTGACTACATTCTGGAAAGTACCTCTAGCCTCTTCAAAGCGTCCACTTTAAGTACCATTATAACACTATTACCTTGCTTGTATGAAGCATATCTAATATTATTTTCACATATTTAACTAGTAATTTTGGATAAACTTCTCAGATTATAAAATAAATGAAAGAGACACCATAGCATAGTACATAACACATGCCACCGAACATATTCACCCCACAGTCAGCAAAGTAGCAGGTCCCCTAGCCAAAAGCTTTAGTGTACTTATGCTTATTGGCTGAGAAGTGTTGTATAGTCACTCACACTATATATCGGCTCCCATTGACTGAGATCTCACAACAGTACTTAGAAACTGAAAGAGGGGAAATATATATTAATATAATAACTATATATAATTAATTCTGCCCAAATTTCATTCAATCAAGTATGCATATATATGATAAAACTGGTATATCATGTCATTAGATAAATAATGCACTGATCAATCAATGACACTGGATAACTGACTATTAATTGGGAAACCAGTTTTTTCTCATCCTTAAATGATGCATAAAAATAAATTCCAGAAGGAATGTTTCTAAAGAACAAAACTGTAAAGTACTGGAAGAAAACGTGGAGTAACTTTTATACTCTTGTAATTCAGAAGGCCTTCTTAAGAAGGATATACCTAAAACTTGGAATTTATAAAAGATGAGATTGAGACATGACTTCTGGGATTCTACAGGCAGGAAACGGGCTAATAGAGATTCTCAACTACATGTGCTACCCTGCGAGAAACAAAAAGAACTATTCCAAGGGCAGAGCTACCAAGAGTGGTGCAGAGGCCAGTGGGGCCACTGAGAGTGGCCCAGAGGTTGACTGAGCTGCTGCCATGAACTTAGAGGCTGACGGAGCCACTGCCACAGGCCTAGAGGCTGGAGCCATGGACCTAGCAAGTGGAGCATCAAGCCATAAAGGATTATTCTCAGGCCTTAAAACCTAATGAAATTTGCTCTACCTGATTTCAAACTTGCTTGGGACAGGAAACCCCTTTATTCCTTTCAATTTGTCTCTTTTGGAATGAGAATGTATATCCTTTGCCTGTCCCACCTTTGTATTTTGGAAACAGATAACTTGTTTTCTACATTCACTGGTCCACAGTGAATGTAGAAAACAAGTTTTGCCCCGGGATGGTTCACGCCCAGTTTCATCCAGGTCTGGTTTAGATAATTTAGACATGAGATTTGGAATTTCTGAGCTGATGATATTTAGATGAGATTTTGAACTTAGACGTGATTTTATAATGGGCTGAGACTTTTGGGGATTTGGGGATGAGGTGAATGTTGGACAGATGTGAATTTGGGGGGGCTAGAGAGCAGACTGTAGTGGGTTGAATAGAATCCCCCCAAAAAGCTGTCATAACCCCTGAAGGCTGTAAATATGACCTTATTTAGATAAAGTGGCTTTGTAGATGTAATGAAATTTAGGATTTCCAGATCCTAGGTATTTTTTAATCATCCTGGATTTAGGGTGGGCCTTAAATATGACAGGCGTTTTTATTAGTGAAAAGCAGAGGGAGCTTTGAGAGAAGGATACAGAGGAAAAGGTGATATGAAGATGGAAGCAGAGACTGGAGTGATGCATCCACAAACCAAGGAAAGCCAAGGATACCAGCAGCCACCAGAAGCTAGGAGAGAGGCATGGAGCAGATTCTCCCCCAGAGCTTCCAGAAAGAATTAAGTGTGCTGACACCGTGATTTCAGACTTTCGGCCTACAGAACTGTGAGAGGATAAATTTCTATTGTTTATACCACTCAGTTTGTGGTAATTTGTTACTTAAACCCTAGGAAACTAATACAGGTTTTAGTACCAGGAAGCGGGGTGTTGCTGTAACAAATACCAAAAACTGTGGAAGTGGCTTTGGAATTAGGTAATGGGAAGAGGCTTGGAAGAATTTTGAGGTGTACGATAGTGAAAGCCTAGACTACTTTGAAGAGACTATTGATAGAAATATAGATGTGAAAGGAGAGTCTAGTGAGCTCTGAAGGAAGTGAAGAGGATAATGGAGAATATTTCTAACATTTTAGAGACTCCATATATCATCATGAACAGATTGTTGATAAAAATATGAACATTAAATGTGCTTCTGGTTCCATCTCAAAAGGAAATCAGAAACATGTACTGGAGGAAATGCTTTCCTTATTATAAATTGGCAGAAAACTTTTGAATTGCATTCTACCGTTGAGTGGAAAGCAGAAATTGTTAACGATGAACTTGGATATTAAGTCTCTGAGGAGATTTCCAAGCTAAGTGTTGAAGGTGAGGCCTGGTTCTTCCTTGCTGCTGTAGTAAAATGCAATAAGAAAGAGATAAATTGTGGAAGGAACAATGAATTAAAAGAAACCAGCACTTGATGATTTGGGAGGTTCTCGGATTATCCAGATTGCAAAGAATGCTAAAATTGGGAAATTCATTGTTAGGAAAGCATGTTCTGAAGAGAAGTCCAAGGGTATGGCAGGATAACCTCTTATTAAAGAGACAAGGTGTGTGACTCATGGATCCAATCTTCAATTTTAGCAGAAGGCAGGAATAGAGATAGTTATCCAGGAAGGATCAATGAAGAACTCTCCTATCTAATAGTGGAGACCTTATGACGTGCACAAAATCAAAGGGGACAGAGACAGAACAAGATGAATGCGTGCTGTCATATCTTTTGGGGGCTACTATTCAACCAATTACACTGCCTCTTTGCCCTTCCCTACTTATCTTCTTTTGGATCCCCTATTGGATGGGCACTACATCTTCTGGATATATCTTCCCTATCTTATAACTTTCCTTGTATTTTTTATCATTTTATTCTTTGTCACTGGGTTCTTGGAGAATTCTTTAACTTGATCTCCCAGTCTAATTCAATCTTCAGTTGTATTAATTCTATTATTTCTCCTATCTATTGACTTTCCTTTGAATATCAGCAACCATGCTTTATACTTACAAATACTTTGTTTCTTTTCCATAGCAGCCTCTTTTATTAGTGGTAGATATCTCAATTCTCTTTGTAGATATTAATTATATTTAACTTCTAATTCTCTTTCCCAGTATTAAGTGTTTTATTGAGGATGAACAATAATGGAGAGAAAGAAATATAGCAGGCAGCATTCCCTTTATGGCATGTGGATATTTTGACTTCTGGCTACCAGGATTTCCTAGCTGTTGGGGTGATGATAACTTGCTTGGGATACTGCACAACTTTTCAAGGCTAAAAGCCCACCCTGAAATTCTCTCCTCTCATTTACAAGAGCTGTACTCATAAATTGTCTCTTCTGGCAATTTTCTGAAGTCCGCTGGTCTAAAAGTTGGAGACAGTTAAACTATTCTGCTGCTCTTTAATGCATTCATTAAATTCATTCAGTTTAACAAATTGCTCATAGACCATTCCCTTTCTCAACACCAAATACTTCTTTGAGGATTTTTCTAGAAATTTGCTACAAAACTGCTGTGTTTGGGGATTCGATCTTTTATATCTATGAACTTCCAATTCTTCAGCTCTATTAGGATTTGTTGGCAGTTGGTTTCCATACACTTTATATCACCTGGGAATTATTTAATTTTTTGGTCTTTTGATGGTTGCCCTTCAGGCTAAGTAATTATTTATTTATTCATTTATTTATTTGTTTATTTCTGTTGACCTTCCTCATTCTCCTTGACATTTCTAAAATCCATTACAAGATTGATAACAATTTTCTTATCAAGGTACCCTCTTCACTTGACTTCTTATGACACTATAATACAGGGCTTTTCTCCCAACCCTTGGCTCTTCTCAAATTTCTTCTCCACCATTGCATTGTCACAGCTCATTCTCAGCTTCTGTGGGTGAATCTGAAGGTTCAAGGCCTCTTCATATCACTAATGTCTAAAGTAAACATTTGCCTACACTAATATCCTCCTACAGATCCTCAGCACTTCTGCCAGACTTATTTTCCTAAAATATTACTTTAATTACCTTAGTCTCATAATAAAAAATTTCAATTTTTTTCATTGTTTACAGAAAAATCTACCCTTTATTTTGATGCATGACCATCAAAATCCGGTCCACTACACCCGGTATAAACTTTCTACTCCATTCTTATTGGTCTATTCATTGCCCCAGAAAATAATTGCAAATCTCTGCGTCAAGCCTTTACACACTTTCACCTAACCTCCAATAGCCTCTCTGTTATCCTCCACTTGTCTAAATCTTACTTTTCTTCAAGGCTCCTTTCTTTTGCAAACATCTTTGTATCTGATCTCTTTCTCTCTCTCTCTTATAAACTCCCGTCATGTGTGACATTCTTTACAATATTGCCTTCTCTTGTGAGGTTAATTTGGGTAGTCATTAAGGACTGGGAATATTACATATATTCTTTGTATCTTCAAGATGCTGCTTATGATGTTTAATATATACTAAGCAGTCAGTTATCATGCTTTGGTTGATTTCTCTTAATTGATATAAACCTTACCTAATGATGGGTAAACCTAGCAACAACTAAGTAGATGTGTTAAATATGGACCTAAAGATTTTTTGTTTATTTAAAAAGCAACAGGGAGCTACTGCAGCTTTTTCGGTATATTTTCAGAAGATGACTATTGTAATGAAAATAATATTTTCTGAAAAGAATGCAGCAGCATTGTGCAAAGTGAACTGGACTAGAAAGACTTTGCAACTGGGAGACCAAATGTGTCTAGGAGGATTCCATTTTGAGAAATTAGGCCTAAATAATAGTTTTTTAGGTTTATAGTAAGGAAAGAAGGCTTCATTTCCCTAATCCCTAATGCACACAAGGGATGTTTACTGGAATGCAGCCTGGGTATAAATTTCTAAATGTAACACTGACAGTATCTCTTATCAGATGACATGATTAATGATGTTTTCTCCGGAGTGGCTTCAGTTAGTGTTTATTAAGATGCTTCCCAAATCCTAATGCTATTTCAAAGATACAGTCAGATGATTATACTTATGAGCACCCTTCAAGAATCAGAAAAGATAAGGCAGTGATTGAGTGGTTTTAAATAATACATTTTACCCAGATTTAATTATTATGCAACTAGTGACTTTCTTCTTCTCTGTTTTTATACTCATCATTGTGTCTTTGTTTTCTAGGAAAACCGTTATTTTCTTTGCCCTGCTTTCATTGCAGACGCTATGCAGCAACTGGCATAATTCATTGCTTAGCACCACAGCAGAGGCATGGAGCCTCTCTTTTAGAGCATTAAAGTGTCTGGTTGTGAGATAGGAAATGAGTCTGCTTCACAGACTTAAAAAATTTTTTTCTTCCTCCTTGCTTACTATTGGGCTTTTTCACTTAATAGCCCTACCACTTAAGAGAGGATTAGAGACACTAGCCCTGTGAAAGTCTCCAGGAATGATGCACCATGCAGGGGAACAGCAAGGGCAAAGGCTTTGGGGAGGGAACATCACATGTTAGAGCAGGAGAATGAAGACCTGTTGGCTGGAGTAGAGTGAGCAAGAAGAAAAGCAGAATGAGATTAAGTCAGAAAATTGGGCAGAGCCAGATAAAGTGGGTAAGCTCTCACATGCTTTGAATTTCTCTGATCACCAGTCACCATCAAATTGAGCTGTTATTTGCCCCTGGCCTGTAGGTACTCAAATCTCTACTAGGAAGATTATGTCTTAAATTATTACTGCTTAGTAAGTTAATGTTTGTCCTTCACAGGGGCTTTCTGAATACGAAAACAACTCAAGTATTTCCAAAGTTGCCTGATCATAAAATTCCTGGCCTCCCACTCTTAACCTCATGAATCTCCGGATAAGAGACTTGAGAAACAATATTTTTAAACAATTTACCTAGATGATTCTTATGATCAGGCAAGCTTAGGAAACATTAAGCTCCATAAGTGAGATTAACAGAATTTTGAGCGTGGAAGGCACTTCTGAGCAGTAGCATCCCAAATTACTTACTACTTTACTAACATGTGTGGCAGCTCTAGCCAATACATGGCACATGAACTACCGTCTTCCTCTCTCTTCATCTCTAATGGATCCCAAGGCTCCTTCCTGTTGACTCAAGACATGACTTCAGATTTCTTCTCCACGCAGGGATCCAGGCAGCCACTACCAATAGACATGATCTGACATAGGAGATGAAACTTACAATCCCATCCCTCTTGTTGGATTATCCCTAGATTGGGGGGACTTCTCAGCTGATTTTTATTTTGAGTGATATTGAATTATTACATAGAAAAATGTGTTTGTGTTTAGGGTTTGATCTGTATGGTTAACTTTGTTTTATTGACTCAGCAATATATATTGATATAGACTTCATAGCTGCAGTATCTGAAAAAAAATGGATTTCAAAATTTCTTTTATGAAGTTTATGTATACAGATATATTTCTGAAGTATGGGGCAGTGAAAACAAAAATGAGCTTCAGAATTAGACAGACGTTAATTTTAATCCTGGTTGTGCTGCTTACCAGCTATATTACTACCCAGTTAATATATGTCTTTGAATCTCTGATTCCTCATCTCCATAATGGAGACAAAATATCTCACACAATTGCTGTGATTCAATATGAATATATGTGAAACAGCTAGAACAGTTTTGGTCACATGGTGTGTGCATGAAATAAAGCCTGGATTTCTTCCTTCCCTTTGCTTGAAACAGAAATCTCCCTCTATTAATAGACTTGCTTATAAGACTTTTTCCTGTGTTCCTCTATTTGGTAACAGAATTTGGATAGCATAATGTGGAAATTTTAAGAAATACTCTAAAATGTTATTTATTCAAAGTTTGATAACTAATTTGTATTCAAACAAGCAAAATCCTCAATTAACCTTTTTTATGTGCATGGGTGTATGCCCTAGACTCGTCAGGAAACCATGGAATCATAATCACTCAGAATTAAAGGGGACTCTCAACATCATTAGTACAACATACTGAATTCTTAAGGCAAATGATGAGAAAATAAGCTCAAATTGGGGCCTCATTTATAAAAATGTATGTCCTAGAGTTGATAAAGAATTGTCCAAAACTATACTTTCTGTTTCTTCAGTAAAGAGTAATAACTGTGAGTTATGTACAATCTTCAATTATTGAATATTGTTATGTGCATTATACTGCCATGATAAGTCAGAACAGTTAAGCTAACCTAAGAAAAATAAGTATACGAGGAGTTTATACACAAAAAAGTTTTCTGCATAGCTAAAGTTATGAGAAATCTAAATGAATCAGAACAATCCAATCCCCGAACATGATAGCTATTCAACATTTCACTGAAGTTGGATGTAAATGCCTCTCAAGTTTTCCCAACTTCTCTGTTTCCTCTGCTCCCAGGCGTGTATACTTCTTTAAAATATACATCATTAGGCTAATATATCAAAAAGTTAAATTATAGGCTCTTACTACCTGTATTATTGCATCAGTTCCAAGGGTGAACCCTTCTTTTGTTTTTCTCACCTCTCCTTCCTGAGCTACCCTCATAGGGATTTGCTAGTTTTTAACAAATCCGAACAAAATCAAGATCAAAAGCTTTCAATTTGCAGTTTGGTGTAGGCTTAGAATTAATTGCAGCAATGCAACGGCTACTGAGATTGATTGGGCTTCCACATGTTCTCTGTTTCTTCTTTATCATCAACACAGCTTAGCTCAAGGTTTGCTAAATGAGGACCAAACCTCAGGTCTCTGGGCATTCCTTGGGTTAGCACACTCTGATGCTCCTCTTGCATTGCCATTAGACCATTATTTTCCTTTTATTATCTCCCTTCTTCATATTCTATCAGCTCTGTGCGCTGGTTCCTGTCTGGACTAGGCCCATACACTGAGACCCAGGTGATGTCAAGGCCCTAGAAGCTTGCTGGCTCTAGTGTCTGCATCCTTTCCTGAGGAAAAGGCTGGAATGGTTTCTCCCACTCCTGCTGCATTGTCACATGTGGTCAGCTCTCTTGCACCATCACCTATATTTCCTATCACTGTGTTCTGCTTGTCAAATCAACTCTTCTGATTCTGGCAGTTGCCAGTATCATGCCCAAGCATGCCTTTTGGATGATGTTCTTTTGGAGTGCCCATCTGACCTCACTGGGGCTACTCTCCCTCTTCCCATACCCCTACCTCTGCCACAGTGAGTAAGCATCTTTCCACCCAGTTTTGGCCTTGACTTGCTCCCTACTGAGGTCCCCATGTGCTTTCTAACAAGGCCTGTCTAAATTACTTCTACTTGCTCCTCTGCCAGTAATCTTTACCTATACATTCTCTCCTTCATAATGCTGGCAGATTAATCTTCAAAGGCATCCATTTAATGTCATCATTCTGATGCTTAAAAGCCCTAAAATAGCTTCCTATTGCCTATTGCATTTAACAAGTTCTCTTGGCTTTTAGGAACCTCCCAGGATCCATCTAAATTTCCCAATAATTCCCAAGAGTCAGATGTTACTTGCTCACTGGCCGAGTTGTTTGCTCATGGTATTGGTCCCATATAAAATGCCCTCCTTGCTCCTCTCTGCATGCCCCAATCCTAGTCTATGCTCAAAGACAAGCTCAAGTAAAAGTCCCAACATAAAGTCTTTCCTGACTCCAGCTCTTTGGTACATTGGCCCAGTTTTTAACAATTTAGTACATAGTTCCTTCCTAGTTGTTTCGTATGTTTCATTAGTCCTGAATTTCCTAAGAAGGTTGGAAGGATTCTTTAAGAAATGACCATTTTCTCTACTCTTGAATCACTTCCAGTGCTTTGGACTGGAACCGGAGGCATGAAATAGACTGATCAAACAGGTTCATTTAGTTTAAAAAGTGCCCTTGAGCAAATCTTTTATTTTATTGAAAACACACTGGTCACTAAGCTAAGTCGTGATTCAGTTATGTATGATGCAGTGGTTCGATTACGTGGTGATTTCCTCTGTCAAAGCTATCCAGGTAGCAGAGAGGACATAGGTGACTGTGCCCGTGTAAAGCAGAAATAGGTGTGTTGTTATTGCGAAAACCTGTATGGAGTGGTAACTGGAACGGTCCCTGACTCAGCTGAGTTACAAAGCCTGGGAATAACTGTTTCCTGATTGTTTCACTCGGAGAGAATTTCTGGGATAATTATTTCAAACAGGGCAGAGGACTGAGGATGGGTGGAGAATGATGAATTATGCTCCCAGGAAGAAAGAGAGAGAATGAAAGAGAGAAAGGGGAAGGGGAGAAGAGTGAATATAAATGTAAAGATTCTTCTTCTATGAACCAGATAAGATGTTAATCAGAAAAAGAACTATAGGAGAGCCATGCCTAGCAACATTTACCTTGCATGTGAACAGTGGGGTTCTGGTAAATGTTTAACAACCAGCTCTCTGGAAAACAAAAGTTTTGATTTGTACTTGTTGCATATTTCCATGGAATAAATATTCCCGTTGCCAAATTCAAGTAACCAACGTACCCTCACTGAACATGGAATTGGGAAGAATGTGCACAATTCGGTCCAATGAGCCAGTAGGAGCCAGCTCCAGCACACCCTTGCATAAAAGTTAGGGCAGCCACTATGAGAAATTTCTGAAATTAACTTGAGAGCTTGTAAATTCTCTCATATTATCCAATCTCCTCAGGTGGCAGGCAATGAACATTTATTGGAAAGAGCCTAACTGCTTTTATTAAGACCGGTGAAACAGTGTTCTGGAAAGACTATGTCATATCCTTTAAATAGTCTTCAGAAGCAAGCAACCCAATGTTGCAGAATATATAGAAACATTTTCCATCAGTTTTTCTATTCTTGAAATAATCTGTTTCATAACTAATAATATTCTCTTATATAGCAATCTTGAGCAGAATTTTAAAGTTTACTGTAAGCCTGCTTGGTCCTAACTGCTCTTCTAGGTGAAGGCATAAAAAAAAATCAATGGCTTGGTCTCTGCCTCAGTAGCTTAAAAAGTATCTTCTTTTGATAGAGGCCCTAGAAGATTCTTATGAGAAGAATTTGGTTTTTCACACTAGCAATCTGTTGTAGTCAGTTTGGGCTGCCATAACAAGATATCATAGATTGGGAAGCTTAAACAACAAACATTTATTTCTCACACTTCTGAACGCTGGGAAGTCCAAGATCAAGGTGCCAGCAGATTCTAAATCTGGTGAGAGCATGCTCCCTGGTTTCCTTGATGTATCCTCATAACAGAGATTTTGTGTCTCCTCTTTTTATAAGGATATTAATCCCATCATTAGGGTCTCACCTTCAACTTACTCTAAGCCTAATCACCTCCCCAAGGCTCCACCTCCTAATACCATCATGTTGAGGATTAGGGCTTCAACATGTGGTTTTGGGGGGAGACACAAACATTTTGTCCATAGCATAACCATTTGCCTATAACCAATAAAAAGAGAGGATGAGGTCTTGTGACCAGGATTAGGGGCAAGAGAGAGCTGAGAAAAGGTAAGCTAAAGCAGAGAGCCTGGTGGAGAGCACCGCTTAAGTGAAAGAATCTTTCTTCCTCTTGGGCCAACAGGAACGATAACCTAACTCTAATAGTTTTAACAAAGTGAAGGTAAGAAACTGTTTAAGAATTAGATGACCAAAAAGTAAGTAAACTGATTAGCTAAAAGGTTACAAAAATAAATCGATATTGAGTGATCTGTACAAAATAAGTTTGGACAACTTTGATTTATTTAAATGAATAAAAACAAAATGTTAATTTATGGACATAATTCGGTAGGCTAATTAGTCATGCAGTACAACGTTGCCCTTCCACAGTTTATTTCCATCAGCAGAATTAATCACAGTAGAGCAGATGTAGTAGGGACAATCCAAGGTTAAAACAAATGATACAAAATAATGAACTAGAGGACAGGATGATAACCTGGAGAAAGTAATGATTTATTTTTCTGCCAGTGCCTTCTGTGGATTGTGCAGCCACTTTATGCAAGCCTATCTCCCTTTTAACCAGATATCTCTGATTGTAGTGATCTTTTACTTTGCATTAATTTTATCTGCCTTTGAAGGTAATGTAACTGTGATAAGAGCCAATTAGTTTTGCACCATCAAGAAGCACAATGAAATGTGACTTAGGAAAACAAAGATAAAATTAACTGTCTAAATTAGACTACAAGGCAATCTCATCTTTGCTATTTTCTTATAGGGCTAGAGTACCATACGTTCAGCATCATAAACTGAAGGACAACTATAAGGATATTTGAGTTGGTTCAAAGACATGCTGTAATGAACATGATTCTTCCAGAGTAACATTAACCAGTAATTTAACGCTAACTTTCCACAGGACTTGAGATCTAGATCTATGGATACATTACAGACAAACAGAAATGTCAGGGTAGCACTATGGGGAACTGAATCCCTTTTAAACTTTATGTTTGGGATTTTGATTATGAAATAAAATGAGCAAGAGAGTCTCCAGTTGAACATCATCTGGCTCTGTTACGCCATCATCATTGCTTCCCTGCCTCTTCAGTATACCCAGGAAAATTCCATTGTTGAAATTGCAGAGATGTTGCAAAATGGTAGAGGTAAACGTTTGCATGTCTTTTGTGTTTTTTAGATTATATTTCTGGTAAGAAATGGATGCAAGTGATGGTTAAATGATATAAACCCATTACATTGTTCTAAAACTCATTTACCATAAAAATAACCATTTTAGTCTTGATAATGGTTATTTTTTGAGGGTTAGAAAAATTGATAATGAAAGACTGTGGTTTTTTAAGTCAAGAAACTGGCACACATAGATCAATGGAAGATAATAGAGAGCCAAGAAATAAACACACACATATATGGTCAATTAATTTACAACAAAGGAGGCAAGAATATACAATGGGGAAAGGAGAGGCTCTTCAATAAATGGTGTTGGGAAAACTGGACAGCCACATGCAAAAGAATGAAAGTAGACCATTGTCTTACACCATATGCAAAAATTAATGCAAAATGGATTAAAGACTTGAATGTAAGACCTGAAACCATAAAACTCCTAGAAGAAAACGTAGGCAGTAAGCTCTCTGATATTGGTCTTGGCAATGAATTTTTGGATCTGACTCCAAAAGCAAAGGCAACAAAAGCAAAAAAAAGTACAACTACATCAATCTAGAAAACTTCTGCACAGCAAAGTAAACCATCAATGAAATGAAAAGGCAACCTACTGAATAGCAGAAAATATTTATAAATCATATATCTGATAAGGGATTAATATCCAAAATATATGAAGAACTCAATAGCAGAAAAACAAACAACTGAATTAAAAAATGGGCAGGGGGCAGCCCTGTAGCTGAGTGGTTAAGTTCGCTCACTCTGCTTCAGTAGCCCAGGGTTTCACCGGTTCGGATCCTGGGCGCGGACAAGGCACCGCTTGCCAGGCCATGCTGAGGCAGTGTCCCACGTGCCACAACCAGAAGTTCCCACAACTAAAAATATACACAACTATGTACCGGGGGGCTTTGGGGAGAAAAAGGAAAAACAAAATCTTAAAAAAAAAAAAAAGGGCAGACGATCTAAATAGACATTTTTCCAGGGAAGACATACAGGTGGCCAACAGGCACATGAAAAAATGATCCACATCATTCATCATCAGAGAAATACAAATCAAGACCACAGTGAGATATCACCTCACACTTGTTAGAATGATTATCAAAAAGACAAGAAATAAAAAGTGTTGGTGAAGATGTGGAGAAAAGGGAATCCTTGTGCACTATCAGTAGGAATGTAAACTCATGCGGCCACTGTGGAAAACAGTATGGAGGGTCCTCAAAAAATTAAAAATAGAACTGCCATATGATCCAGCAATTCTACTTGTAGATTTTTATCCAAAGAAAATGAAAAAACATTATTTCAAAAAGATACATGCATCCCCATGTTCATTGCAGCATTATTATAATAGCCAAGATATAGAAACAACTTAAGTGTCTATTGGTAGATGAATAGATAAAGAACATGTGGTACACACATGCACAGTGGAACACTATTCATCCACAAAAAAGAATGAAATCTTGCCATTTGTTACAACATGGGTAAACCTTGAGGGTATTTTGCTAAGTGAGGTGTCAGACGGAGAAAGACAAATACCATATAACCTCAATTATATTCGGAATCTAAAAAAGCAAACAAGCAAACAAAAACAAAGCTCATAGATACAGAGAACAGATTGATGGTTGCCAGAAGGGAGACAGGGTGGGGAGTGGGCAAAATTGGTGAAGGGGATCAAAAGGTACAAACTCCCAGTTATAAAATAAATGGCCTGGGTTGTGATGTGCAGCATGGTGACTATAATCAATAACATCGTGTTACAAATTTGAAAGTTGCTAAGAGAGTTAATCTTACAAGTCCTCACCACAAGAAAATAAAAAAAAGGGGCTGGCCCTGTGGCCGAGTGGTTAAGTTCGCGAGCTCCGCTGCAGGCGGCCCAGTGTTTCGTTGGTTCGAATCCTGGGCGCGGACATGGCACTGCTCATCAAACCACGCTGAGGCAGCGTCCCACATGCCACAACTAGAAGGACCCACAACAAAGAATATACAACTATGTACCGGGGGGCTTTGGGGAGAAAAAGGAAAAAAATAAAATCTAAAAAAAAAAAAAGAAAGAAAAAAGAAAAGAAAAAAAAGAAAAAAATTTTTTAGACCTATGAATGGTGATGGATGGTAACTAGACTTACTGTGGTGATTACTTCTCAATGTGTACAAATATATTCCAATATAAAAAAGATGGAAGCGGGGCCGGCTCCGTGGCCAAGTGATTAAGTTCTCGTGCTCCGCTGCGGCGGCCCAGGGTTCGGATCCTGGGCACGGACATGGCACTGCTCATCAGGCCACGTTGAGGCGGCGTCCCACATCCCACAACTAGAAGGGCCTGCAACTAAGATCTAAAACTATGTACGGGGGGTGTTGGGGAAATAAAGCAGGGGGAAAAAAAAGATTGGCAGCAGTTGTTAGCCCAGGTGCCAATCTTCAAAGAAAAAAAAAAAAGGAAGATTGGCAACAAGTTGTTAGCCCAGGGGCCAATCTTTAAAAAAAAAAAGATGGAGGCAATAAAAAATTAGATTATTTGACTTTATAAAAAAATCTGTATGGCAAAGTAATAATGAAAGGCAAACAACCTTGAATATATGTACAACATATATGACAAAGGATCTATAGCTTCAGTATGTAAAGAGAAATAAATCAGAGAAGAGATTGTCATTCAGAGAAAAATGAACAAAAAGACACATATGAATAATTCACAGAAGAAATAAAAGGGCAAAATAAACTGAGAACGGGGTGGGAATTTGACCTCCCTAGTAACACAAGAGATAAAATTAAAATAAAACCATTTTTTACTTACAAATAGAAATAAAAAGAATAATTAAATAATATTAACTGGGAATAGGAAAAGATGTTTATACATCGTTTGTAAAAGTATAAGTTGGTGAATCCTTTTTGAGGACAGTTTGGAGATGTTCATACTTTTTGATCCAATAATTCCAGTAGAAGGAATTTGTCCTAAGAAAGTAACAACGATTGTGCTGAAAAATTTTGCTAAGGGGATGTTCTTGCTAGTGCTGTTTGAAATAGTGGAAACTTAACAACAACCCTAAAATATGTCCACTGAGAAACTATTCGTTAGATAAGTTATAGAGACTCTGTAGCCATTAAAGACCTTATTCCCAAACTCATCTGCCATTTAGAATCATGTGGGGATCTTCCAAAAATTCCAAAGCCCGGGTCACATTCCACATCAATTAAATTATGATTTCTGGTTATGAGGCACAGGCTATGCATGGTGAGGAAAGTCTCTGGCCAGTTTCGAGGAAAGCAGAAGCTAAGGACTCCAAAGACCAAGAAAGCAAATGCTGAAGTGGACACCAGGAAAACAGCCAGGCCTGAAAACCATGAAGAACAAATAGATATGGTGATGACACTAGAATTCAGTTTGTTCTGTGAAATTTAGATAATTTCCTGGCAACCAGCTTGTTTGCACAGAAGCCCCTCTCTGTACCTGGCACTTGGCAATTTTTGAATTCTAGTTTGAAGCTATATTAAGGCTGGACTTTAAAGAATAAATGGAAGAGAATTTCTTTCCTAAGCACTATGGTTCATAAAAGAAGGCATTTGGTTTCTAACCCTAGTTACTCTATTACCACTAACTATGTAGGTGACATGGGAAGAATCATTCCCCTCTCTGGGCATTTCAGTTTTCTATCTATAACCAGAAGATTGAGCTAGTCTCTACCAGCCATAAACTGTTATCATTCAATTATTATATAGCTAAATGTAGGATTGTGGGAATTTCCTCTTTCTGAGTGACCATCTTACAAACAATTATGTTTAATATTAACCACTTAAGTTAGTGTATTTAGGCGAACGTTTTACTGTTAAAGACCTAGTACACCAATGATGTTCAATCTGAGGTTCAGGATCTTTGGAGATATTTGAAAACGCTCCACACAGAACACAGTATTGACAGTTTTACGAAAATCAGTTTCCAGGTCTCCATTTTTTAAATGTTTTTTCTTAAACCTGAAAATGTGCCTATGGTCAAGGTATCATGTCTATTTTCCTTTTCCATCTTCACTTTCCCTAATGCATTTGTCCACTTTACCAGAAAAAGACACACCTCTTGCCCATCTTGAACTTAAGAAGGTAGCATTTCCCCAGGTTGTATAAACACTATGGGGTGCCAAACAAAGGACAATTAAATTTTGGCATCTGTGAAGGCTTCTTTAATCAAGACACTGTTTGGGTCTCTGTTACTTTTTTTTTTTTTTTAATGATTTCAAGGCGGAGGTAGTGAAATAGTCCATTTTTACTTCCTATGAGTGTCTCCTGTTTCAGCGAAAAGAACAATAGTGCAGGTAGGTCAGTGAGATTGTTTTTTTTGTCTAGCATATACTCAGAGTCATAGGAGAAATATTTCCATTAACATTTGCTAAAATATTATTGATCCTGTAAGCTCACATTTGTCTTTTCTTTGTGTAGGGCTCTTGTTTGCCATCACCTGTCAACAACCTCTCTGCTCACTTTTTCATTCCTGCCACATACTTATTCAATTTGGACTAACTTAAAGGGGATGTGTTGTGGATTTTTTTGTAAATAATGCGCTTAGAAACAATCATGAAAAAACTTCATGTGAACTGTACACTTACTAATGACCTTTTATTAATTTCCACTAAAACTTGTCTCATTTTAGAAATAAGGCATACTTACCCATGGATACACCCTCTATTGAAAAAAAAAGAACTGCATCCATCATATTAAGAAATTTATTTCTGATAAAATCTTACTTTAGGGCTGGCCTGATGGTGTGGTGGTTGGGTTCCCACACTACGCTTTGGTAGCCCGGGCTTTGCGGGTTCGGATCCCAGGCACTGACCTGAACACTGCTCATCAAGCCATGCTGTGGCAGCCTCACACATATGGAGTAGAGGAAGATTGGCACAGATGTTGGCTCAGTGACAATCTTCCCTAAAGCAAAAAAAAGAGGAAGCTTGGCAACAGATGTTAACTCAGGGCCAATCTTCCTCACACACACAAAAAAATCTTATTCTAATGTTTAATAATAATTTATAAAAACCATAAGGTATTTAGGTTTCTTTGATCAATCATTTAATATTAAATATAATCATAACTCAAGCCAAAAGAAATTTTTTAACACTTAGAGATTTATGGTAACAGACAATAAATGAATTTTCAAATGTCATTTTATGTGTATATTTTGTTTCAGAGAGGTATAAAGGTGTAATCAACAAATCCTTTCAAAACATAAATACTTCAAACATAAAAATAGATTATATTAAAATAAAAACTCGGTGGGGTAGCTGTAACAGGAATGCAAGCATAAGGAGGAAAGGAACAATGTCTACTTTCTGACAAAAAGAGCTTGTTGATGTATCTTTCAAACGTACAATTGTGGGCATCAAATCACTGTGATATTCCATTCCATTAGCTATATTTAAGAGCACTGTGACAGTTTTAATTTAAAATGTTAATATTTTAATATTGTGGAAATGGCACATTTGGTAACTAGTAGCTGTCAAACTCATGATAAAAAATTTATATATTGACTTAAAATGAGCAATTGGGTATCTACATTTTCCAAAACACTTTTGGAGAGTAATAAAACAAAAAATTTGAAGATTCATATTTGGGACACTTTCTATTTAGTCTTTAATATTTTCATGCCGTTACAAATGGTCTTATAGAAGACATGGAAAAACATTGAAAATATATTGCTCACTAAATGACAGTCATAATATGATGTATTGCAATTTTAAAAAATATAGAAGAAAATGCTAAAATGTTAACACTAGTATCAATTTTAGCATATTATGTAAATTATATAAAATATGTTTATTAGATTATAATAGTAATATTAAATACTAAAATATTAACAATGGTTATCTCTGGGTGGTGGAATTATGAGTGAGTTTTATTTTGTTTCTTTTTCTAATTTTTATACCTTAAGCACATATCATTTACACTGTAATAAAAAATTATTTACAATGAAACAGTAAAGTGTACTCTTTGATCTGGACATCAACAGCTTTTCTAAGCAAAAACGCTAACAGTAACAACAAAAATCTCTGCAGAATTAGGTCCTTTGATAGTAATTCTGAAGCTTTAGCTAGGACAAATGCCAAAATGAAACCCTGCTTCTTAATCCTAAATCTAGCTATCTTTATCCAGGATTCTCAGGACATTTATTCTGAACAAGGAGTGCAGAATCAGGCACCCTAATAGCAATGGTACTACGTCACTAAAAATATGCTGCATAAGTCTTTGTGAAAAGGCCAATCAGCAAAAAACGTATTCTATAAGGCTACCTCCTACATGGTTCTGAATTATAACTTACCTTAACTGCAAAATATAGAAACTAAAGAACACAGAAATAGCAGTCAACTTACATTCTACATTAAGTTTGAATTATTATTCTTCAAGGAGTTCTGAGGCCGTTCAGTGTGTATTAAATCTCGAACAAGTTACAGGTTTTTGGAACCGCACAGTAATTGGTTTGTAAAACTGGCTTAAGCATTTCCATCTGCACACATAAAATTTTGATTAATTTTCTTTCTAGCTATGTGGTGAGGCATAGCAATGTATTTTGACATTGAGCTCTTATCCACATTTAAAGGACTGAAAGGTCACTATACTTTCACTCTGTAAAGACATTTCTTGATAATAATAGACTATACAAAAATAGTACCAGGTGATACTTAGCTTGCAATCAAATGGAACTCTGCTTTGTCTATAACTACAATTTTCAAAGGACTCAATTCTACAAACACTTGGCTTAACACTGGTTATGTTATTTTCATCTTACAAATTTTGGAAATATCCTGGAAGTTATCCTGATAACCCTATGTCAATGTACGTTTCTTTCCTCAACTCCAAAATTTCCTCTTAATTTAAAATATAGAAAACAAAGTTTTGTGGGGAATGAAATAAGAAGATTCTTATAAGCAAAGATGGGATTTACTTAACCTAGTTCAGTGGGTTAATGAAATAGAACTTTGAGTCCCAAATGGGATATTAAGGCAAGACCATCATGTCTTGAATCTACACTTATTTCAAATGTACAGGTTATGACATTCTATGGGTTATATCTAAATACTTAGGGAAGAAATTACTTGAGTTTCATGTAGAGGTAGGTGATATTACTCCCTTAGGAGTGAGACTTTGGTTGAAATAGAAGCATCTTAAGTAAACAGTAATGAACAATTCTAATGCACTTTGATTTGAAATGAAGGTTCATGGACAGGAGAAACTGTACTAAAGTTTGAATTGCCCACCAAACCAATCCTCATCTACAAAAAAATCTGTTTTTCATTTTAATATGTGATTTGTTTGTCCAAGATATTGTAGGCTATTATTTATTAGTATATAAAATTCTTCATAAAAGCAGATTTTTGTGCTAGATTTTGCTCTCTTCTGTGCTTCTCCATCATGCTGTCACCTTACAAGTGTTCACACAGCGTCCCAAAAAAGCTCTCCTAGCTTATTTAGGGACCAACAGTGACTACCATAATTCCGTAATTACTTCTGATGAGGTGTTAGGAACAATATATTTGAACACCAGAATTTGAACTTCAGTGCTAACACAGACTGGATGTTTGACATTTGACACGTTAAACATCCAAAATATTTGTTTCATCATCATGTAAATGGAAATAGTAATATCAACCTCATGTTGGTGCAAGTAATAAATGAGGTACTATAGGAAAAAATTTACCACTGTTTTAATACTTAGTATTTCCTCAAGAAGTGTTCTGTTACACTGTATCCTACTGTACCACCTATTGGCTTACATTTACTGAAAATTAGCTACAGGAGAATCTCTGTAGCAGTAACACTGAGATATCAGTGACTGTGTGAAAACAATATTCTCCTGATTATAAAGTCCATAGGATCAGATCAGAGATAAATGTACATTAAACTGAATTCCATGCCATAATTAGTTTGATCATGCTCTGAATTAACCACCACATGCTCCAATGTACTTGCCTTATTAGTGCATTTGTTTAATGGATGTCCTTAATAATTCTATCAATGTCAGTGCTGTTTACTTGAAACTTTTTAATTGTCCTTGGACTTCAGTTAGCAAAATGTTGTCACATTAAAATACGAACATGAAGCTTAAGAATTTAAGTGTTAAACATGTGTGGTTTGATTTGGCTAAAAGTCCAAAGGCAAATAGTGAAAAAAGAATTTGCTGCTACGGATAGGTTTACTTTTAGTGAAAATCAAATTATTGAAGCCTTAATAGGCAAAATATATTAACAAAAATCTTCCTACAAACACAGGATTAACCACAAAGCAATTAATGAAAAGTGAGTGTCACTCATTCACATACGAAGAAAGTATTAAATAGGATTTCAACGCTGTTGTGACCTTTGTTTCCCCAGGCAATGACAACTTTGGAAGCAATCAAAGCTTAGGCAATAATCACATTAGTGATTGGGTTTAGTTGTCATACAGAATTTTTCCTGGGACTCCAAATTCTCTTTCCCTGATGGGGCTATTAAAAAAATATTAATAGTGCTAGTCAATTATCCTATGTAATGCTACTCTGGAAACCTCCATGGCTATGTTGAAAGGGCAAGTTAATTAGAATAAAAAGAAACAACTTCTGATTTTCTTCATCAACTCCCATCTGTTGTCAAGAAATTATACATTCAACATAGTTTCACTCATAAAAAACACAGCCCCATAACAGGAAACAGAAGGGAGATTTACAATCCCTTTTCCTACTGGAAAGGTTCTAGCTCAATTCCCCTCTAACTGGAACACTGAGTAGATAAAAGCTCAGTGTAGTAAAATCTCTACTTATGCAGTTCAGCATCACCATGGAAACATCTCCCCCTCAGTGAAATAATGAGATGGTAATGAAAACAGCTGCCACATAATGAACCTAGGCACAAGCAGAGGCCGAGTTACTCATGCCAAAAAGTGAGTGATGGGAGGGTTGACTAGATGGGGGTAGGACGGGCAAGGAGTAAGAAGAAAACCATCAGTGGCTATTATGGGAAAGGGTGGGAAGAAATGTGTAAGATTCTAATATTGAAATTCTCAGAATTTGATTATTGCAAATTTTGGTACTGAATTTGTGGCATTCCTATTGCAGAAACAATGAAGTATAAACTTGAGTTTTGCTTATCTGACTTCAACCTAATGTTTCACACATTTAACACTTCAAACTCAAAATAAATAGCTTGACCATTTAGCGTTCTATATTCTGCTGGGTCCTAAGGAACGTGTGTAAAATGGGAACAACATCAGGCGGCCAGGAGGACAGTTACATTTTGGGGGGATGAAAGGATAGGACACCCTCCCTTAAAGAGCTCCCAAGTGAATATAAATTACACCCTCCTCTTCCAAGATGATGTGGGCCTACCAATTTCAAGATTAAGAGCAGAAATAGGTTGGAAATGATTAATAGATGATGCATAGAGCAAAGGAAGACAAATGAGAAGCTGTGTCTTGTGGAAAAATTTACGTTAAAAGCCATGAATCCAAAAGGTCTGAGCCAAGAGTGAGGAATAAGGAATATAACAACATGGAATACACATATATATAAAATTTATATTTAATTTAAATATGTTTGTCATATATATATATACATGTGTGTGTGTGTGTGTGTGTACACACACACATATTAACAATTGGTATGAAAATTCCTCTTAAGAAGAAAGTCGTTTTTGGGGCCAGCCCAGTGGTACAGTGTTAAGTGCACACGTTCTGCTTCAGCGGCCTGAGATTTGCCGGTTCGGATACTGGGTGCAGGCCTACGCACTGCTTGTCAAGCAATGCTGTGGCAGGTATCCCACATATAAAGTAAAGGAAGTTGGGCATGGATGTTAGCTCAGGGCCAGTCTTCCTCAGCAAAAAGGGGAGGATTGGTGGCAGATGTTAGTTCAGGACAAATCTTCCTCAAAAAAAAAAAAAAGAAGAAGAAAATAATTTTTATTGAATAGATGCATTTAATCAGCCCTGGGAGATACTGGGCCTTCAGGTCTGTGATACAGCTGGTCACTAACAGTGACCAGAAAATCATGGAATTTTCCCTAGATTTCATCCAGAGAGAGGGTGAAAGCTTGTCCCAGAAAAAAATCTTTTAAAGGAGAGTGGGAGACAAATACAAATGTTTTTATTACTATAGTACCTAAGCTATACTTGTCTGATGTGATAGTTTTACCTGAATGAGATAAGGGAGAGGAAGCTATTACAAAATGAGAAATAGGCATGAAGAGGGAAAATAATGACCTTTGATTTCAGATAGAGCAGGACCACCAGTGTTTTCAAAAACTTGTTGGAGACGAAAATCCTATTTATTTCTTCCTTGCACCCATGCATCCATTCATTAATTGAATAAAACTTTAACAAATGTCTGCTAGTGCCTCCACTACGCTAAGCATGGAGGGTGAGCGGGTAGAGCAATAAACAAGATAGATGTGGTCTCTGTCCTCATGGGTCTCACAATTTCAAGGATTGAGACCAGAAGTATAGGCTAGTCTTTCATGAAGAGTGAAAATGGAAGTACCTAGAAGGAATGGCCAAGTTAATGATTTTTTTCTTAAGATGAGAAAGATTTGACCATGTTCATATCCTGCAAGGAAAGAGATAACAGGGAGAGGTTAAAAATACAGAAGAGGGAATAAATGATAATGTGAGACCTGGAAGAAGAGAGGAGGATCTGGACTTGATAATTCTCACATAAACGGCGGAGGAAAGATGGTGGTAGGTGTGGGTGGCAGGGGAAGGAGATATAGTTGCTGCATTCTGCCAGTGTCTACTCCTGCAGTGATATGGAAAGTAAGGACATCTGCTGAAAAGAATTGGAGGGCAGGAGTCCTGGGAGACTTTAAGAGAGAGCGGTGAACATTTGGAATAGCCTGTTGAGAAGTATGCAGAGCCGCCTAGTGGTTAAAATGCATTGTTCTGGAATCAGAGAGGGATTGATTTGAACTCTGGCTCCTCCATATACTAACTGCAACCTGGAGCAAATGGCTTAATGTCTCCAATCCTAAATTTCTTCACATGTAAGTTGAGGCCAATAATAATACCTGTCATGGGGTGGTTGCAAGGATGAAATGAGATAACGCTTGTAAAACTCCTGTCACAAGGAGGGCTTGATAAATGTTAGCTATTCTTTATATTAATACAAGTAAAAGGGCTAACAGATTACTAGAGCTTTGGAGAGAATGTATATTGACACATGAGACTTTTAAAAGGATTTTTACATGATATTAGAGGACCAACTGAGATTGGATAGCCTATATTTGCGATGGTCCCATTCTCTACAGTTAGTCAATATTTTATAGCTGTGCTTTGCAGCCTGGCTAACACAGAAAAAAAAAAAAAAGGCAAATTGTACAATTGATACACAGCTGAGAATTTGCAGGCAACATTGGCCAAAGAACCTTTAAGGCTGCTGGTGAGAGGTTTGTCATCCACCGTGAGGTACACTGTCTGTACAGAAGCAAGTGTAGTGGGCAGAAATTGGACAAAAGTGAAGGTGTTAAGACAATGCAAGTAGCCTTGAGTCAAAGGGAGGTAGACAAGGAGCTAGAAGTAACCATTTAAGAGCTGAGGAAAGAAAATGGTTGGTGAGAGTGGAGACTAGTGACTTATGGGAGTTCCACGAGAGCCTGGTCAGCAATGTGCTTTTGAAAGCACGTAGGGCTAGTTGAGAGGCAAAAACCTGGTCAGCAAAGCCCATATCACGAGGTCAATTTCCCACTTGCTCCTGACAAGACTAGTTCATGTATACTGCCTGTCTCCAATTTCACTGAAATTCAACTGGCTTTGTCGGATGGCTCAGGGTCCTTGTGCTTGTCTACCCAGTATTGGACCCTAGTCTCTCCCCATTGTGTGATCCTCATACCATAAGGGGTTCTGTAAGAGTCCTCTCTTGGGATTCTGCTCTAGCCATTGCTCTGTCCCCAAGGTGCTGGTCAAACCCTTCATTTCAGATCCCCCTCTGTAGCCCAGGCTTGTTCTTGATTAATAGCATCTAAACCAATGGGCCTTTCTGCTTCCCCTGCCTCACTCTGACTGCTGTAGTGCCCCAGCTACCTCAGGAGATCACCATCAGTGGCTGGTGCAACATCTCCTCCCTCTGAGTGGCTTCACTTGAGGTAAACAGAAGAATGCAAAAATTTTCATCCTTATGTGCATCAATCAGAAAACCTCTGCCGATGTCAGAAATGGTTGATGGAAGACACCAGCCATTAGATAATGGATCACTTTGGCAAGTGTGTTTGGTAGGTTTAAATTTTGCAGTCATTACTCCAATGTGCAGAAATGATGGTGGAAATCTTGTAGTTTTGCCATTTCAGTATCTTAATCTCTTCTTTAAAATTTAGTGTCTTTCAGACAGGTAGTAAAAAGAAAAATAGTTTCCCTTCACCTCTTCTGCCTTCTCTTCATTATTCCCTCCTCTCCCCCAAGTGAACTAAGTTCCCTGGGGATTTTTATTATCAGCTTGGTGTATCTATCTGTTGAGGGTGAGGATAGGGAATATCTGGTCCAAAAGCTGTGCTCTGGTTAGCTGTATCTTGTCCCACCTGGTCTTCAGGCATCATAACTTGACGTTTGCTATGGTTTAGTTGCCTTTCCTTGGCCTTGGAGTATCACGAGCTGGCATCTGCTGCTGATGTCTGTGATGCCTGCAGTGGTGCCTGGTCACAAGATCCCATGCATAGGAAGGTTTTCTCTTCTTAATTTCAGGCCTTTTCTAGTCTGCCCCATCCCCCCACCGGGCCTCTCAGCTCTTCTATATACTTCTTCAGAGTTCAAGGACACTCAGCTGCTTTGCCCTCCCCTGCTGGAATGTGTGTGGTCATCTGCAAGTGTGCTTTCAGTCTCTGCTGCCAGACACCTCCTCCAGACATAGATGTCCAAGTCCTATAGCACCAAGGTTCCTGCAAATCTTCTCTAAGGGGCCTGTGTTCTTCTTTGCTATTTTCCTTGAATTTCTCCTCAAGCTATTTGGATTTTCTACCTAAGGCTTGATCTAAATCTTAGTCATGTCCCTCTCATATTCTTCATGACAGCTAGCTGAAATTTTCTGTCTTTTCATAGTGGAAAGAAAGATGTTCTGACACTAAATAGTAAATTCTTTCTTATTTTATGATTTGTAGTATAAACCATAGATTTTCAAACCAAAAGTTGCCACTCATTAATAGGTTATAAAATCAATTTTTTTGCTAAAATTAAATAAAATCAAACAGAATAGAAAACTACTCTATCAGGCAATAAGGGTAAGTATTGCTTTGTAAAACTTCTGTTTTACTGCTGTGTGTGTGTGTGTGTTTGTATGTGTTTGTATGCGTTGTATACTAGATCAAGATGTAAAATATATTTATTTCTGTGAGTTATTGTCAAAAGTAGTTTGAAACTTTGATCAGTTCTCCAAACTGACTTTTGGGAATCTAAAATATTTTTCTCTTACAAATTGTTTGGTTCTTGCAAATCAAAGCACTTTGGCCTATTCTTGTTCTTTGCCATAAATTTTCAGAAATAAATATTAGCTCTTTATTCCAGATTCTATCACATCTACCTCTGAGGCAATAAATAGCACTGGATGATTGGGTAAAGACGCTGTAACAAGAAGAAAAGGCAGAGAAAAGAAACCCGGGACTGAAATCTTCATAAATTTTCCATTTAAGTGGTCTCAGACACTGATGGCAGCCATTATTGTGACTTACTTCAGTTGTATTGACACAGATGCTGTCAGACGCCATTGGAATTCTTCCACCAGCATGTTAGCACAGGTGTTTGCTCCACCCACTAGAGCACCCAAGGCAACCAAGTGCAGCCAGGCAGCAGGCAGCCACCCTAAGGACCAGCCCGGCCAATCAGTGAGCCTGCAGTGGACTTATGGGCCTCTCGCAGACTTGTGCTCCTGATCATCAGAAACAGTCACATAAAGGATCTGTCCTGCCTTCCAACACCTGAAACGATTGTGCTCTGCCATGCCTGGGGCGTGCTCCACCCGTCTGCCCTCCTGAGGCAGCTGTGTGCTACAGGGCAGCATAGCCAGATCTTGCCAGAGGCCTGCCCCACCCAAAAGTGAGCTGATAATAGCCACACACCACATGGGTAGTCTCACCTGAAGGCTACCCTACCCACTAATGCAGAGGCAGCTGAGCACTGCAGGGAGCTACAATGGAGGCCTACAACAATTGTGTGCTCTCAAACCTAGCGACCAGCCACACTGGGGGTCTGACTCACTCACCAGCAGAACTACAGTAGTTGTGTGCTTTCAGACCTTGCAGCCAGATGTGACAGGAGCTTGCCCTGCCAAGAAAGTGCTCACAGCAGCAGCATGAGTCTGAACCTTACACCCAGCTTACCCGGTGGCCAGCATAGACTACCTGTGTGCCCACAGCAAGAGTAACAATGCTACAACATAAGGGCACAAGCAGCCCACACAGTGGACACTCCAGGAGCATTTGGCATAGGTGACAAGAGGGGAGGATGCTGCTGGGCCCTATAAGGCATCTCTTACATAAGGCCACATTTCCAAGATCAAGAGACATACCTGATCTACCTAATACATAGAAATAAGCATGGAGGAGTAGGCAAAATGAGTAGACAAAGGAATACGTTCTAAATAAGGGAACAGGACAAATCCTCAGAAAAACAAAACAGAGATAAACAATCAACCTGATAAAGAATACAAATTAATAGTCATAAGGATGCTCACTGATATGGGGAGAAGAATAGATGAACATAGTGAGAACTTTCAAAAAGCATCGAAAAATATAGAAAAGAGCCAATCAGAGCTGAAGAATACAATAATGGAAAAGAAAAATTCACTAGAAAATATCAACAGCAGAATAGATGACAGTGAGCACAGAGAAAGAATAGAGGAAATCACCCAAGCTGAACAGAATAAAGAAAAAGAAGAACAAGAACAAGGATAATCTAAGGGACCTCTGGGACAACATCAAATTTACTAACATCTATTTTATAGGTGTCCCAGGAAAAAAGGGAGACAAAGGGGCAGAGAACTTCCTTGAAGAAATAATAGCTGAAAATTTCTTTAACCTGGGGAAGGAAACACATCCAGGTACAGGAAACACAGACAGTACCAAATAAGATGAACCCAAAGAGGCCCACACCAAGACACGTTATGATTAAAATGTCAAGAATTAAAAACAAAGAGAGAATCCTGAAAGCTGCAACAGAAAAGCAACATGTTACATACAAGGGAAACCCCATAAGGCTACCAGCTGACTTTTCGGCAGAACTTACAGGCTAGAAGGGAGTGACATGATATATTCAAAGTGCTGAAAGGCAAACAATCTACAACTGAGAATACTCTACCTGGCAAGGTTATTGTTCAGAATGTAAGGAGAAATAAAGAGCTTTCCAAACCAGCAAAAACTAAAGGAGCTCATCACCACTAAATCAGTCTTATAAGAAATGTTAAAGGGACTAAACTTAGTGGGGGAAGAAAACACAAATAGAAATAAGAAAATTATCAAAGAAAATATATCACTGGTAAAGGCAAATATACAAGTAAGGTAGTAGACCAACTAACTATAAAGCTAGTATGAAGGTCAAAAGACAAAATTACTAAAATCATCTGTATCTATGATAAGAGGTTGAGGGATGCACAAATATAAAAGAGGTAAAATATGATATCAAAACCATAAAATGTTGAGGGGGAGTAAAAGTGGAGGCCTTTTAGTAAGAGGTCAAACTTAAGAGACCATCAACTTAATATAGATCACTACTTACATAGGTTATTTTATATAAACCTCATGGTAATCACAAACCAAAAATGTATAATAAAAACACAAAAAATACAGGCCTGGCCCTGTGACCTAGTCATTAAGTTTGCTGTGCTCTGCTTCAGTGGCCGTGGTTCAGTTTCTGAGCCTGGACCTATACCACTCATCAGCAGCCATGCTGTGGTGGCAACCCACATACAAAATAGAGGAAGACTGGCACAGATATTAGCTCAGGGTAAATCTTCCCCAACAATAAATAAATAAATAAATAAAAATAAAGAGAAATGGACCCAAACATAATACTGAAAAAAGCCATCTAATTGCAAGGATAGAGAACAAGAGAAGAATTACAAAAACATGCAGAAAAAAAGTAACAACTGGCAACAAGTACATACTTATCAATAATTACTCTAAATATAAATGGATTAAATACTCCAATCAAAAGACATGGGGTAGCTGAGTGGATAAAAAAACAAGACCCATGGGGCCAGCCCAGTGGCATAGTGGTTAAGTTCATGTGCTGTACTTCAGGAGCCTGGGGTTCATAAGTTTGGATCCCTGGCATGGACTTACACACCACTCACCAAGCCCTGCTGTGGCAGCATCCCACATACAAAAGAGAGGAAGATTGGCACAGATGTTAGATCAGGGACAATCTTCCTCAAGCAAAAAGAGCTCAGGGCCAATCTTCCTCACATAACACACACACACACACAAAAGATCCATATATATGCTTATATGCTGCATACAAGAGACACACTTCAGACTTAAACACCCTCACAAACTGAAAGTGAAGGGATGGAGAAACATATTTGATGCAAATGGAAGCAAAACAAAAGCTGGGGTAGCAATATTTATATCAGACAAAATAGACTTTAAAACAAAAAATGTAACGAGACAAAAAAGGGCACAATATAATGATAAAGGGATCAATCCAACAAGAGGACATAGCACTTGTAAATGTCTATGTGCACCACTTTGGAGCACCTAAATACATAAAACAAATATTAACAGCCATAAAAGGAGAAATAGACAGTAACACAATAATAGCAGGGAATTTAACATTCCACTTACATCAGTAGATAGATCATCCAGGCAGAAGATCAATAAGGAAACATTGGCCTTAAATGACATAATAGGCCAGATGGACTTAATAGATATACACAGAACACTCCATACAAAAGCTGCAGAATATAATTCTTTTCAAAAGTACCTGGAACATCCTCCAGGATAGGTCACATATTAGGCCACAAAATGAGTCTCAATAAATTTAAGAAGACTGAAATAATACCAAGCATCTTTTCTGACCACAATGGTATGAAACTAGAAATCAACTACAAGAAAAAAACTGGGAAAGTCATAAATATGTGGAGATTAAACAAAATGGTACTGAACAACTATTGTGTCAACCAAGAAATCAAATGAGAAACCAACAAATACCTGGAGATAAACGCAAAAAGTATAACATACCAAAATCTATGGGATCCAGCAAAAGCAGTACAAAGAGAGAAGATTATAGCAATACAGGCCTACCTCAAAAAACAAGAAAAATCGCAAGTAAATAACAATATACCTAAAGGAACTAGAAAAAGGAGAACAAATGAAGTCTAAAGTCAGTAGAAGAAAGAAAATAATAAAAGTCAGAGTGAAAATAAATGAAATAAACAGTAAAAAGACAGTAGAAAAGATCAATGCAGCTAAGAACTACTTCAGAACCAGAAGGCTAATATCTTGGATCCCAGGAAGCAGACAACAGATGTTGGTCAGCAGGTGACTCATTCACCAGGTGGGGTCTTGGGAGAGAATTCTAGTGCCTGAGAGGGAAACTAACAAGACAAGGGACTACAGACCTACAGGAAATGGAATACTACGTGGGTATTAAGTAGGGACCCAGGTAGAGAAACAAAAGCAGGGATCTGAGTATAAGCTTCTGGGTACAGTTTGGGAAGTGGGTCTTGAAAACAAGATAAAAGCTGTGACCATGAAGATCATACAGACAGCTGCTGACAGAATACTGAATTCAAAAGTGTCAGCCAATGTTTCTCTACCTAGCTTGTACATTATAATCACTTGGGGGAAATTTAAACAAATATCTTTGCCTCATATCCAATCTAAACCAATTAAAATCAGAATCTCCAGGGGGTGGAGACTGGGCATTGCTGTTTAAAACAACAACTATCCAAGTGTTCTAAATCAAAGTTTAAAAACACTAATCCATAGTGTTCTCTACCTTAGCTGTCCATTGTAATCACCTGGATGGCTTCGAAAAAATCCTGAGGCCAAGTTCTACCCCAGCAGATTCTAATTTAATGAGTCTAGGGTTTGTCTTGGACATCAGAGCTTTTAAAGGGTCCCTAGATGATTCTAATGTGCAGCCAAGATGGAGATTCATGGTCTAGGGCTACCCTGCCCAATATGGTAGCCTCTAGCCACGTGTGGCTATAAAGCATATGAAATGTCATTAGTCTGAATCGAGATGTGCTATAAGTATAAAATACACACTGGATTTCAAAGACTTACTATGAAAATAATAAGGTAAAATATTCATTAATAATTTTCATATTGATTACATGCTGAAATGCTAATATTTTGCATATATTGGGTTAAAAATATTTTTATTTTTCTTACTTTTTAAAATGTGGCTACTAGAACATTCAAAATTACATATGTGACTCATATTATATTTCTAATGGATAGTGCTGGTCTAGAGCTTCTTGCATGTTTCCAGCCTAAAGTTCAAATTGGTCCTAAGGACCTGAGCCTGGAGTAGACCCAGGAATCAACTCCTGTGGGAGGATAGGGCCTGTGGCCAAAAATCTCTGTCCCTTATACAACTGATATTTTGTCATAAAATTAAAGAAAATCAGGGCTAAGGGGAACATTGAAAGTCATTCAGTTTAACTCCTTCATCTTATTGTAGGAATAATATATTTCACTTCACTTTGTTGTCCTGAATGAAATTCTTCCAGTTAGCTATTCTTATTAGATAAGCATTCTCCTTCAATAATATAAATAATTTGAGACTAGAGAAACTGTTACTTACTGACACAAGAATTCAAACTAATTCAATCAGATTGCTTTCCTCATAATACCTAAGGGAAGGCTGTGGGGAGGAGTTTGGACTCTGGGAGGGGAGGCAAGATAATTGGGAACCATGAGTACCCTGGAGAATAGGGTAGACCTCAGAGAAGAAGGAAGACACTGTGAATCTGAGTGGACCGGGAGGAGATAATGAAAAATAAGGGAATCTGGAAGCTTTTTATCTCAAAATTTTGCTTGTTTCCAAGGAAACGAAGGAAAGAAAACTAGACTTCCTTTTTTGCAGTTCCCATAAGTCTGACTAATAGTACAATATTAAAGTTTAGTGATACTGAAAGTTAAATAGGCTTTTTAAAATTAAGAATTGCCCATGTAGAACATTAACTGCTAAATGGAAAATTCCTCACAAAACTTAGCTATAAACAGCACCTGGATTTTCTAAATGGTAGCACATGGAATAAATCTGAATAAAACTAAGTGTATAATATACTCAGGGGGTTGTAGCTTTATAGCTTGGAGTTTTTGCAACTTTGACGGCTTAACATCCTTGAGTTGGATAGTTTGGACACAAAGGAAAGTGTTAATTTCCCCTGCGCATACCAGACTTTGCCCTGATGGGCACTTTGGAGAGTCAAGAACAGTGAAATGGGCCTACGAGTCTAAACCTGACGGGTAATTTTTTAGCAGCCAATGGTTTTTTAAACAAATTCTGTTTCATGTACCTTGAGAAAGGTTTCTGTTTCTCCTATCACTTCCTCATATGAGACTGTTGATGGTTTAAAACCGGTTTTCTATGTTCAACATGTAGCAAATGCGAGGTTCTTCTTGAAGGTGAGTCACTCTGTTTTTGGATACTAAAATAGAACCTCAGTAGGGTGGTAAAAAGAAACTCCAGCCAAGCAGAGGAGGCCATAGGAAGAAAGAATTTTCAACTGATATTCTACTCTACATGTATTATTGGCTCCCCAAAACAAAACAAAACCCTCACATAGTCTTTGTGAAAAGACCCAAATTTGGCTGAAAATTTTAACAGTAAGAGAAAATTGTAAGATCACAAGAGTGTTCAGTCAGCAGATTTGAGGACACTTAGATCCTCACTTCTCACTTATATGTTGAGGGCTTTATTCTTCTTAGTTTATAAACCAAGATCCACTGCGCAGAACTTTGACTATCAGGCTGTTTTCTGACTGAGTCCCAGAAATGTCTCTTTATGTAGTGCAGTTCATTTAAAACTCTAAGGCTTTATCTACTTTTCTCAACTCTGCGGCAAATGGTTTGGTCTGATTTGACAGAGTCTATTGCCTCTTTTCAAAAAGAAACATTTTACTGCCCAAATTATGGGTCTGTGAGCTTAACAGATTTTTTCCCCTCAAATGTAGACTGACTTCTTTCTTGATTGAAAAGTAAGTCTGAGATTCTCAGAGTTTATTAGGACCTAGAGTTGAGGCATAGAAAAGTAACTGCAAGAGTTGCTGCAGAGGCTGCTGTAAACTAGCTTCACTAACCCTCACAAACACCTTAGGAAAATGTGGTGATGATGGAATTTGTTGTGTACCAAATTCCTAGCTGGGCCTTTTCAGTTCTTACTTCATAAAAAGTTATTGCTTTTTAAAAAAATTTTATAATGCATACAAGTCTAACTTACTAGAATAGCACTGGCCCAAATGGGCAAGGATGTTATAATAATCCACAACATTTCTAAGTAATTTTTTAGTAAAACATCACTTTGACTTGTGATTATTAATGGAACTCCTGATTTTTAACTGAGTACATGGTTACCCAGAACAAAGACTACGTTTCTCAGTTGCCCATGTAGCTAGGTATGGATCCTAAATAAGTGCTATGCAATGGGATAAACATGGAAGTGACGAGCACAACTTTTAGGAAGCATTATCAAAGGTAGAAGTTATAGTGGGTTAAACTGAGATTCCCAGAAACATATGTCTAGCTGGAAACTGAAAATGTGAGCTTATTTGAAAAAAGGATCTTTGCAGTTGTAATTAAGTGAAGGATCCTGAGATGAGATCATCCTGGATTTAGGGTGGGCTCTGAATCCAACGACAAGTGTCCTTATAAGAGAAAGGCAGAGGGACATTTGAGACCCAGAGACACACAGGGGAGGTGGCAATGTAAAGACAGAGCAGAGACTGGAGTTATGCAGCCCCAAGCCAAGGGACACCTGGAGCCATGAGAAGTTAGAAACTGTAAGGAAGGACTCTTCAACAGAAACTTTGGAGCGAACACAGCCCTGCCCACACCTTGATTTCAGATTTCTGGCCTCCAAAACTGTGAGAGAATAAATTTCTGTTGTTTTAAACCACCAATTTTGTGGCAACTCGTTACAGCAGCCCTAGGAAACTAATACAGAGGGTATGGCATTCTTCTTTGCCTTCCCCTTTCCTGCTGACTGGTCAAAAGGCAAGAACCCCAAAAGCAACATGGGACCATGAAGGAGCCTTGGAAATGGAAGCTGGACACGGCAGAGTAACTCTGCCACCACGGCTCACCATTGGAACTGGGCACTTCTAGAGTTCTTGCAATGGAAAAGACGTATCTTCATTAAGCCATTGCTACTTTGTGCTTCCCTGTTACTTGCATCTAGACCTAATAGTGACCAATACCTCTTGTGTGATACTTGTTTTGTGTGATTAGCTTGTCATCTTCCTGAGAGCCAACCTGATATGAGATTCATCTCTGTATTCATTTTAGGTGTTGATGTTAGTACCTTACATATTATGGCCATTCAATAAATATTTATTGAATGAATGGGTAGATTTGATTTTATATCTTTCTGTCAGTTTACAGAAGATTCAGCTTTTGAACTAGTCAAAACCTAATAAATCCCAAGTTTTAACAATAAAGTCTGCTCTCAGGTGATAGGCACCTAAAAGGAAGTCAAAGAAAATTAGGAGATTGTAACCATTTTTTAGAGAATGTAAGAGACAGAGGTACAACTTATTTTTAAGTTCCCTTAGCTTTTTAGTCCCCACTCCCCTCTTCTTCCTGCTCAGATAAAGGACCCTTTTCTCACAACAGTGTGTCTGTGTGTTGCTAAGGAAATGCTTTACACCTTCATGTGAAACATGATAGGAAACTCTAGAAGCCTGAGTAATGACCCATAGAAAGAGGACTAGAAAGTGAAATTCAACAGTCAAATCACAATCTAAGAATGGCACTAGGGAAATCAATTTATAAATTATAGCATGTGGGAGACTTTTAAGGGGGTATGTCTTTTTCTTTTTTTTTTAAGGGAGATTAGCCCTGAGCAGCAGCTAACTGCTGCCAATCCTCCTCTTTTTGCTGAAGAAGATTGGCCCTGAGCTAACATCAATGCCCATTTTCTTCTATTTTATATGTGGGACACCTGACACAGCATGGCTTGATAAGTGGTGTGTAGGTCTATGCCCAGGATCTAAAGTGGTGAACCCTGGGCACTGAAGCCGGGGCATGAAATTGACTGCTGCACCACCAGGCCGCCCCCAGGGGATACGTCTTAACATCTCCAAAGCCATTATCTTTCATTGGTCTGTGGGGAAGATAGCTGGAGGGAGGAGGGGTATATTTTAGAAAATGTCTTCAAATTCAAGTAGCTATCAATAACAAAGTGACACAACCTGTCACTAGCCTCAGAGAGAAAGAAACAAGGAGAGATTTCTTTTTGTTTTAATTTGCAATTGACAAGCCCATTGTTTCCAACAATCAGGAAGGGTCAAACTTGTAAATTTCAAATCTGGACCCATACAGGTAGTTGGAGTGGAGCACTGGCAATAAACTTGCTAGTAATGACAATCACATTTGGTGTTAACACAAGTCTAATACGTATAATTTCCAGATTCCTATTGTTCAAAATATTCAGAGTAATCTCTTTTCATTTCACTTCCCTATATTTAAATATCACTTTGGTTCTCAGTGTCCTATAGTCAAGTGTGCATAATAAAATAAAATCGACTTCAGATATATTCAAACTCAGTATTCAATGTCACTTGATGTGATGGGGTCAATAAAAGAGTAGATGACTAATACCCTCATGTCTTACTCTTATGCATGTATTCATTCATTCAATATTAATATATATATATGGCACTCTTCCTGATTCCAGGATTACAAAGTTAAATCAAATATGGATCTGTCTGTCTTTCAAAACGTTTATACTTCTCATGGGTGAATGGAACAGAGATTAATAGTTGTCCCCTATACCATTCTCTCTTTCTCCTCTAGTAATATAACCTCCATTTTTTTTAAATTAGGCATGTGGCCATCTGGAATAAACGCTGCATTTTCAGCTGACCTGGTTGCTAGATGTGGACATGTGATTCAATCCTGGCAAATGGGAACAAGTAGAAGTGGTGTATACAACTTTCATAAAGAGTCCTTAAAGTGCAAAGATAATGTTCTTTTTCCTCTCTTCTTCCTTCAGCTGGTTAGATTGCTTAGCAATAGATTAAATCTATAAAAACAGATTTTATTTATGTGAACAAGAAAACAAAATTATTTGTTTAAGCTCCTATTATTTGGGGTAAATTGTAATTTTCAGTTGTACGGAGCTAATCTTAATCCTAGTTAACACCAGGATATAAAATGTTCAGAGAACATGGGAATGGCCATTCAGAGAGCAAAATAAAATGTTGAGGTTACCCAGAAAAAGGAGGGATTAGTTCCAGCTGAAGGAACCAAGTAGGCTACAGAGAGAGAGTTGCATCTGAATCACTAGGATTTGGGTATGTGAAAATGAAGTGGGGAAAGTGCATTCCATTGTGGGGTGTGGAAAGATATTGGTGGGAAATAGACCTGGAAGAGCAGCCTGGAGCCAGACAGTGTGTGGGCTTGAACACCACCCTAAGAACTCTGGGCTTTGCTCAACAGGCAATGAGGAGTCATCAAAAACTTTTGTGTATAATCAGTACTCTTCTTTGGGAAGATTATTGAGAGGTCATATAATTATGGAAGATATTCAGCCTTTGATAATGAGAATACCTGGTGATGCTAGGATAGTTCTTTGCAATCTTTTTCACATTAAAGTATACATAGAAGTAATAATATTTGGATAGCACCCCGGATTATAAGGATGAGGCCGTTTACTGCTGAGGGCAAATGGCCCCGTGCACAGCTGCTCCAGGCCCTACCTGGGAGCCCTGATACTTTCAAGAATCAATATGTCAGCATACTTATTCCCTCTGTGTCACTCTAGTTAGGAAGTTCTGCCACAGGGATGCTTTATTTAGACATATTTATATTAATAATTTAGAAATGGAACTTGAATGAAATAAAAGATTACATTCTATTATTAGGGTTGGTACATTTGATTTCTCCATAAACTTTGAAGAATATCATCATTAAAATGAGAGTGCAGATGGTGATGACATTACAATGCATATCTCTCTCTCCATCCATATATATTGTAAATATGTGTATATGTATATATGTGTGTATCTATATATGTACATATATACATTCACATACACACATATACTTATCAAAGACAAATGCAGAAACCATCCCAGTTTTGCCAAATATAATTTTGTATTCAGTTTTATAAACAATTAGACACATTTTGGAAATTGTTCATTTTCTCACTTCAGTGACTAACATCCTCACCCCCTTCATCCATGCCATATGGCTTTTTCCTATGTTCCTTTACACGTAGGAGACTACGGAGACAGGGCTAGGCCAGTGGAACCAAAGGCGTGCAATTTTATAAAGAAACGCTCTTTATGAGTTTGTCATATTGACTGATCTCTTTGAGATTCTAATTGATACTCTTTATTAATAAAAAATAGAAATAGTAAGAATAAGAATAACTAATACGCACAGAATGCCAGGTGCCAGTCATTGTGTACAAACATAATTTCATTTCAAGCTCACAACAACACAGAGAAGTAGGTACTGTTATCTCCACTTTAAAGGAAACCTAATTTTAGGACAAAATTTAAATCCTTATCCATTTTTCTCCTGCTAGGACCAAAAAATGAATATACAGTGTAGCAAATTATTTGGGTGGTAAGTGCCTGGAGTTATTCTACATATCCTGTTGTTAGGACTTACAAATATAAAACATGAAATACACAAACACCTCATGCAGAGGTGGTTTTTGGATGAGAGAGTTGGGGGAATAATAGTTTTTTTTTGTTTTTTTTTTTGAGGAAGATTAGCTCAGAGCTAACTACTGCCAATCCTCCTCTTTTTGCTGAGGAAGACTGGCCCTGAGCTAACATCCATGCCCATCTTCCTCTACTTTATACGTGGGATGCCTACCACAGCATGGCTTTTGCCAAGCAGTGCCATGTCCACACCCAGGATCCAAACCGGTGAACACTGGGCTGCTGAGAAGCGGAACATGCGCACTTAACTGCTGTGCCACCGGGCCAGCCGTGAAAGCAGGGTTTTAATCAGACATCCTGGGTATTTTGGTCCTTCACCACCCAATTAAACTCTAGCTTTGACTATTTCCATCAATGATATGCAAAGAAACACAGATATGAGTCATTTTCCCTTTTTATAGGATATTTTTCCTTTGACTAAATCAATACCATTAAACAGTCTCAGAATAAGAAAATCCAGGGTCTTGGACCTCCTTGATATTTCTGAAAATTAGTATATTCATGAAAAAATTATTCATACTAAATTCTATTCTGCATGATAGAAACACAGTCTTGACAAAGAACTGTTGCCATGATTTGAGGATTACATTCCTCAAAAAAAATTGGCTAAAACATTCATCTTTATTCTTTTTTGCTTCATTCCATCAACTTAATGAAACCAAGAATGACAAGATACATGGAAAACCTGCATCTCAAGCCATGATTTTATTCCTAAAATCAAATCTATTTTTAACGGCTACTGAGCTCCAGGACTAATTTTTACACAAAATTATGCATTCATGGAAAAACTGTGAATGAATCTAATGCTTGTTAAATGAACATAAGTAAGTGATGGAGTAAACTGCCACCTAGAGTTGAAATTTTAATTCAGTTCAAAATATAATATAAAAGTGATTCTATCAATTTGAGATTTTTTTAATGTCTCATTGTTTACATGTACACAGAAGTCCTTTATGTCTAAAGGTTAATGTCTCTACAGATTTGGGAGTCCTGTCAAAAAAACAGATAATTTTTTTTTTTTTTTAAGATTGGCACCTGGGCTAACAGCTGTTGCCAATCTTCCTTTTTTAAAAAATTTTTTTTTTAAAGATTGGCACTTGGGCTAACAACTGTTGCCAATCTTTTTTTTTTTTTTCCTTCTGCTTTATCTCCCCAAACCCCACTGTACACAGTTGTATATCTTAGTTGCAGGTCCTTCTAATTGTGGGATGTGGGACGCCGCCTCAACGTGGCCTGACAAGCGGTGCCATGTCCGCGCCGAGGATCCGAACCCTGGGCCGCCGCAGCGGAGCGCACGAACTTAATCACTTGGCCACAGAGCCGGCCCCCAAGGTAATATTTTTATGAGGAAAATACAAGACTACTTAGAATTAAAATATGTTATTAATTGGCTATAGTTACCAAAAATGCATCTTTGGGAAAATATATTTAATATATGTATTAACATATGTAAATACTCCAAAAACAAAATGTCAAATTATTTAGAATGTTTTATGTTATAAATTCCTGGAACAAAAATATATTCAGCCCAACTCTTCCATTCATAACCTATTCGATTTCCCGCTTTACTTATAGCCACACTGGGGACCAAAGGCTTCTACTGCATACCAGGATCACTGTCAAAATCTGGGTGAACTATTCATATTTAAATATGACAGTTATTTGTTCTAAGGTCTGGAAAGCTGAGATTTTCACTTCCTTAACTGGGTTGTTCTAAAATCATAGCCTTGTCAGAACCCCTGAAATCAATAGTGTAGCCGTCATAGAACCTAGCCAGCTTAATAAATTTGAACAGCTCATTCTCATCCTAAATTTGCAACTACCCATCAGTGTGAAAAGGATTTCTACATCCTAACCATTCATGTGCAGCATGGATCAAGCTGTAATTGTGTGTATGTGAGTATGGATTTCTGGGTCAAGCAGAGAGTGTCTATGAGAGTTTAGAAGTAAGTTCTATTAACTCTTCGCCTGCATAATTCCTTGATTGTATGTTTATCACCTGACTACCTTCACTTTTCAACCCTGGCCATGTACCTGATTTGTCTTTAAATCTCTTGGTGCATGGAAAACAGATTGTTGACTCTTTTCTGCCTCATATAATGTCCTACTTCTTTGTCCTACTCCACTGCTTCCTCATTCTCATTTTCCCCACCCACTTTCCCAATACAAATTTATTATCCTCATTTTTTCCATGAAATTCTCTTTCAACATTCCTTTCCCCCTCACTTCCATGCTCTTTGTGACCTCCATGGCCCAGTCCCATGAGAGCAAATTTGTATTTAATCCTGTCTACTTCTCATAGCATCCCTCAATCTCCTCTAGGCTTTATCAAGCATCTGCATCTCTTAACAGCTTCTGCTAGGAAGTTCTTACCTTTCCTGCTTCTACAATCAGCCTGAAAGGAGGCAAGATAGATTTCCTCCTCACTCTCTAGACATTTCTGTATTGTTAAACTGCATTCTTTTATTTCTCATTCGTCGACATTTGCACCTTATTCCTTTGGTTCAACTTGCCTACAAGTCCCTATGCATCTTCTCTCCCTTCCACTAAGCCATTTTTGTCTACTTAAGAAGATTTCAATCCTCGATTTTCATTGCCCTCTTGGCTTCTACTCCCGTGTCCAACCACAACATTAGTGTCTTGCCATTTATATTGAAATATCTTACAACATGAATTGAACACTCCCTGTGTGAAAGGCATTAATCTATGTGTTTTGCAGTATTTATCGCTTCATGTTTTAAAAAGCTCCATGAACTAGGTATTATTATTGTCCCCACTTTGCAGATAAGGAAACTTATTCAAAAAAAGTTTAAGTAACTTGCCCAAGGGAACACAGGCCGTAAGTAGTAAAACTGGAATTTGAATCCCAAGAGGTTAGGCTCCAGAGTCCACAGACTCAGTCACTAGGTTCTACTGCCTCCAGCCCTCAGCACCTCTCTTTACTTTTCTTCCTAACCACTTCCAATGCACACCAGCCATGAATCTCAAAAGACATCAGAAAACCTAGATTTAGGTCAGCTCACCTCAGACTATGGCAACAAAAAACCACCATGGATTCAGGCAGCACTCAAGTAAATACAAAAATGGTAGACAGGTTTGGAATCAGACCACTGGGATTTGATTCCAGGCTCTACCACCTGTGTGACTTTGTGTGGTTATTTGGCCTTTCAAGTTCCTCTCATGTGAAATGGAAATAAGCATGTGCCCTTAGCTTATGTTATGATTCTAATACAAAGTGCTTTCTTTTTTTCCCCTTTCTACTGCATTCATGTGTCTTGCAATCTAACACTGTCTTTTGGCTGGCTGCTATCTGAACTGATAAAGATCTGGAGCCCCTAGACCCTGTCCCCTCCCCACTTAATTTCTTCTAATTGCTCACTCTTGTAATTTTTGACTCTTGTCAACGTTTGCTAAATGGCAGGCTATTTTTTTAAAAACATAAATCACTAGAATTAATAAGTAAACCACTAGACAACAAAGGATATTTTCTAGAGGAAATAAATGATAAGTGGAAAAACTGTACGTCAATGCAGGATGACTAGAAGAATTTTCATAGCTCTCATATAAAATCATTTTGTTGAGACAGCTGTTTAGTCTACAGAATGGAAAGCTAGGCAAGTATACACATACCTTCTACCATCTGTCAGTATCAGTCAGTATACATGGTGTGTGTATATATATATATATATGTGTATATATATAATATGTGTCATAGATTTTTGGGGGTATATTAGATGAAATACAGTAAGTCAAATGCTAACATAGTACCAGGCACAAAGTAAGTGCTCAGTAACTATTAGCTATTGTTTTTATGACTGTCCTGCAATAGTCATTTGACTATTAAAAGCCTAATATTTTATGCAAATTAAAACAATAGGATAGCCCACTTGAGAAGTGGACACAACTTTGCTTTCATAATTGTATCCTTTTAGATTGATGTAATAGATTATACTGCAGTCACCCCTCGGTATCCTCAGGAAATTGGCTCCAGGACCTCCCGCCTCCATACCAAAATCCACAGATACTCAAATCCCTTATATAAAATGGCGTAGTATTTGCATATAAGATACACATACCCTCATACTTTAAGTCATCTCTAGATTACTTATAATATCTAATACAACGTAAATACTACATAAATAGTTGTATTGTTTAGGGAATAATGATAAGAAAAAAAAGCTTGTCTATGTTCAGTACACATGCAACTATCATAGGCCTTTCCTTCCAGCATTGGTTGAATTTGTGGATGCAGAACCAAGGATACAGAGGGCCAACTGTACTCACACACAACCAACTGTAATTTACTTGAATTTTGACCTATGTTAACTTTTTTTAATGTTGTACTCTGAATGAGGCTCACAGAATATATCCTATAAGGGGAAAAGTTAAGCAATATCAATATATTGCTTAATCAATATGTAGACCTGATCATTTCCACACACTAATATGTTTGAGGACACTGAAAAAATGCTACAGGAAGGTGCATGTTTTAGGAGTTTAGAAAACAAAAAATATTTTTCTAGGGGATAATTTTCATGTGTATTATTGCCTAATGTCATATTCTAGCATGGGCAAAGAAGAAACTTGGGACTGGTCTGGTCAGTAAAATGGGCCAATGGCAGAGTTTCTGGTTCAGTGTGAAGTCTAGGAAGTGGATCAAATATGGGCAGAAATTTCAGGAGCAGTCATGTGCAAAAAAAATGCATATCCACAATTGTTCCTGAGAAAAAAATGAGAAATCCCCTATGATCTTGATGAAAGCTGAACTGGAAAATAGATGGACAATTAAGTACTGTCAACAAAAGTGATCAGGAAAAAGATGAATTCAGATTCATTTTTCCAGATAATTGCCTTCCAAAATAACAATTTTTATTAATCTGGTCACACATACACAAGTTTTGCTCCAAGTATGGTGGTACCTTAAAAGCATTGTTCTGCCATGAGACCTGCAGGGGAATTGTGGGTGGCATGAAAACATATAGAGAAACAGAGTTCAGAGCCACATGAGTACTTAGGCATACTGCTAGACCCGTGAGCCACTAAGGTTATGGAGTGGTCCTGGCCATATTAGTGAAGTCTCTGTGCCTGTGTTTCCTTATCTGTGAGATGGGGAGAGTAATAAACCTATGACATGGAGTTGTTTAGAGAATTTAAAAGGATAATACATGCAAAAGCACTTTGAACAGTTTCAGAACATAATATTTGCTCGTTAGATGTTAGTTGACTAAAATGGCCGTCTGAGTACTTGTTCCCTGGAAGCCCCTTCCAGTGATGGTCACTTTGAAAATTTTCCCATCTTGAAAATTTTCCCATCTGCTGTGGAGTGTTTCAACTTTGTCATGGAATGATCATATCTTTACATTTTCTTTAGCCTGAGACCATTAAAGACATAGCAGTTAGAAAGTCCTTTAGTACTAGTGGAAGGGAACCAACAATTATTTTCTTCTTTACATTTTTCCAGTCTAAAGATTTAAAAAATCCATTGCCTTTATCAACACAGTCCCCAAGGAAATTGTACTGGTCTTCATATTTGAGAAGGGCTTGATATTTTCAAACCAACTTCAAGTATTAATTAAACAACATCCCCATGAAGCAGCTGAGTACCTTCAACTTTTAGAGTAGGTAAACAGGACACAGAGAGGGAAAATAATAATTTGCCTTAGATCATGAACTAGCTCATAATTTGCATTGACTTCCTGTCAGTTAACTAGTCTGTGGTTCAATCTGATAGGCCAACAAACAAAATATCAAAATACTAATTTGTATATTGTTATATTTAGTGAGTCATTGGTGTATCCTAACCTCATGAATCTCAGCTTTGCATCTCGCGTTCCCATTGCCTGAGATGATCTTCCTTCTCTAACCTCTTTATTTTTCTAGCTAATTTCTACTTGTGTTTTATAACTTAATTCATATGTAACCTCCTCTAAGAAGTCTTCCTTGCTTTGCTATCAGATTTAGAGTCTCCTGTTCATTGTTCATATAACATTCTGGATTCCACAACATATCACTATTATGGCCCTAACTATACTCCATTGTAACAATGGTTTCTCTGAGGAAAAAAAAATTCTTCTTTGTCTTTATATTCTCTAGTACAACACCTAGCACACGGTTTTTGCTCAGCAAATATTTTTAAATGAAGAATGTATATGTATTAGTCAGGATAGAAGAGGTTATGCCATAATAACAAAGACAGCCTATGTTTATTTCTCACTTAGTAGATATATCCAACACAAATCAGAAGGAGGCTCTCCCTCAATAACTCAAGGACGCAGACTGACAAAACTTCACCATCTTCTGCTGCTAAATTGTCTGAAGCGGGTAGACATCTAGGATGCCAAGACAGGGGAAGAAAATGCTGTAGGATTGCACACTGGAAATTAAATTCAACTGTAATAGTAATTTCCTTCCAAAAATCATTGGCCAGAACTACTCACATAGCACCTAAGGTAGACAATGTCTTTCTCTGACTTATCCCCTTAATCCCCTGGTCTGCGTGTGTTCAAGGGCCAGCATCCTTGACTCTTCTTCAGCAGCCTGCCTTTGAACTACTGGAACTCCTTGGCACAGAGAGTCAGAAGTACTTGGCAGTCACATGGACATACCCTTAAGTGGCTGCTGATTAATAATTGTCTTGTGCAAGAATATGAGCTCATCTCCCCTTTCTCAGCTTAAGGCAACTCAGAGACATCACTTGCCCTCCAGAATTCTCCTGTGGGATCATGCAAATCTCACTTCCTTACCAGTCTCCTTTGAGAACATTTTCTTAATACATCATTTGCATACATATTTTTGTCTTAGAGACTGCATTCAGGGAAGTCAACCTAAGGTACTGCTACCTAAATAAAAGGGGAGCAGAAAAGTGTAATGCACAATGTTTCCAGAAACAGAAGAACTGATACAGGTGAGTACTGTAATGTCTACCACAGCATAATGAAAAACAATTTGGTGATTAAACTAAGAGTTAAATGACATGGGTTTAGCTATCTAACTCTATCAATAAGCCCTGGACACAAGAAGAGGAAGACAGGATTGCATGGGAAAAGGGTCACTGAGAAGAGTGTCTTCTCTGCTGGGTAAGACGTTGAGGAAGCCAGGGTAGTACTCCAAAGTGCTTGGTTCTAGAAGGAGTCATTATTCATGGGGAGCCAATTGTGTAGTAATAATAGAGATGACAGGCAATACAAGGAGTACATGTCACATCAGGGTATAAACAGTATATACAGGGAAGTGTAAATACTGGAAGAAGTCAATTTGATGACACTCTGGTTCTGGGTCATTATTTCAGAACAGGTCTCAATCAACGACCAGTGGTATGGGGATTAGGGGAAGAGGAAGTGGCGTTTTAGTGGGAAGATGGTAGCAAATTCTCTGCAGGGTCTCTGGGTATTAGAGAAGCAGGCTAGAGGATCTACTCTTAGTGCAGTGCCAGGTAGGGAAACAGGCAGAATCCCAGTTGTATGAAGTAAGTAACGCTGTGAGGGATAGAGTCAGGCTGCACCGGGTGGAGACACATCTGCCCAGGGTGCACAGACACTCCAGGACACTGGTCCTGTAGTTGCAGGATTTAACCCAGACCCCTCTGGCTGATTTTCCCTGCTCTGGTGAGGCTAGGCTCAACCTCCCATTGAATAGAGATTCCTTCAGCAATAAAGGCTGAAGTCAAATATTTTCTATTAATCCTTCTGGATTGTAAGTCATAGTTAGAAAGGCTTTCCATAAACCTATGTCTTAAATGAATTTACCTATGTTTTCTTCTAATACTTATATGATTTAATATTTTACATTTAGATACCTGCTGCATTCATAATTTTCTCTTTGTATGGGTGAGATATGCGTCTAATTTTGTCTTTTTCCAAAATTTTATCTAATATTCTAATACAATTTTTTACAGCCCATCATTTCACCTAGTCCTTTAAACTACCACGTTTATCATTTACTAAATTCCATCTGGAGCTGGCTCTATTTCTGGACTTGGTATTCATTCCAATGATCTCTCTATTCATGCATCTGCTCCTTCCTTTTTAAATTATAGAGGCTTTATAGTGTGTTTATATCACAATAGGGCTAGTCTTCGCTCATTATATTTTCCTTATTTAGAGTTTCCCTCGCTTTCTTGCGTGTTTATTTTTCCATATGAACTTTAGAATCAACCTATCTTTATCAAAAAGCAAACAAACAAAAACTTCAGGGTATTTTTATTGGGATCATATTAAATTTACCTGCTAATGGAGAGAATTTACATTTTTATGATATTGCGTTGTCCTATCCAAAAACAAGAGATGTTGTTCCCTTTTTTCAGGTCTACTTTCTGAATTTAAGTATTTTCCAGTTTTCCTTATATAGGTTTAATACAGTTTTTAAGACTATTTCTAAGCATTTATCTTTTTCATATTATTATCAATATTTTTTCTTCAATTATATGTTTTAAGTAGTTATTTTTCTATCTGTGAAAGCTATTGATTTTTGTATGTTAATTTAATATTTGCTACCTTATTTTTTTTTCTTATTTGTGTTAGTCTTAGCGTTGATTCTCTTCTGTGTTCTAGGTATACCAACACATCATATGTCATCAGATATGATTTGACTCCTTCTTTTTAAATTCTTATACTTCTGCTTATTTCCTCTTGTATAATTGAATTGGCTAATACCTCCAGTCTAAGTCTAATGGAGTGGAGCTTGCCTTGTTCCTGACTTTGGTGAGAACGTCTTTAGTGGTTCTCTCTATAGTTATCATATTATGGAAAGATATATCAATTTATAGAGATTTTTAAACATATCTAAGCCCATGCATGAATGGGGCCTGAGCACCTGTTTTATAAAAAGCTTCAAATGTGATTCTTATATGATATCTCACTTGAGAATATGCTCTGCAACAATATAAGGTATAAGTAAGTAAATTAATCATTTGCACAAACATTTGAGTCACATTTTGTGTAGGACCTGTGGATACTAAGACTTCTTTCCTTCAAGGAGCTTAATTTAGTAGAGGAGAAAGACCTGCACACCAATGATTGCATACAATATAATTATTACACTGTAAGAAATGTTTCATCACTAGCATCTTTGCCGAAAGTTGTCTTTGTCTAGAGAGTTCATAAAATATTTACTCTTAAGTTTTACAAAATTGCATCCTATAATAGTATCTATTAATCTCTGATTTTTAAAATAATTCAAAATTAGCCTTCATCAACAGCAACTGACTGAAAAAATTATGGTGTCCTACAGAAATTCTAAATTTCCTTCCCTTCATCCTGTGTGTTACTTTCAAACTGCAGCTGTATGATTATGGCAAACAATCTAACTCATTGGTCAATTCCTGGTGTTTTCATAATTATTTATCATCAAAGACCAATCAGTTGTCTATTAAAGTTATGCAAATACACATTTTTGAAAGCAAAGGAATTCTCTCACTTTCATTAAACGGTTTACGCTAATGTATATTTTAAGATTTTATTTTTCCTTTTTCTCCCCAAAGCCCCCTGGTACATAGTTGTATATTTTAGTTGTGGATCCTTCTAGTAGTGCTATGTGGGACGCTGCCTCAGCATGGGTTGATGAGCAGTGCCATGTCCGCACCCAGGATTCGAACCAGCGAAACCCTGGGCTGCTGAAGCAGAGGGCGTGAACTTAAGCACCCGAACACAGGGTGGGCCCCCTACACTAATGCTTTAAATATTCTGTACCTATCCCAAACCAACTCTGAGACCCATATTTTTCCTTTCAGTGCCTATTGGTTTCATTCTTTTTGATTTCTCAGCTACTTTCAAATTTGGTGGTGGGTAGAAAAGATGGTCCTAATGCTTAGGGCGGTGGGTAAGAGTAGAACTTCTGGAAAAAGAAAAGATGGAATTTTAAACCTAAAATGGGCTGTCGAATTTTTTAAATTAAACATATTGGGGTAAACTTTTGGCCTCCTATGTACTTCAGCTTGAACTGGTGCAACATTTGGATGTCTTTCCCCCTCTTGTAGGCTGTCTCTTTGGTTGGGAGGTACTCATGACTCAGAAAAGATAGAGAGATCAGGCTATGGTATGAGGAGAGTAAGCACAAAGGTTGCTGCTTATGACTAATTCTAGATGCTGTGTTTTAGGAGAGGCTAATAAAGAGGATTTTAAGATTTTTTTTCTAGCTTACTAAGCCCTGTTCATTAAAATAAAACAGGAGTGAGGGGCCTCATACAGAGGCTCTTTCCAGAAACAAAGGTTATTAATTTGGCTAGGCTGTTGTCTTGCAGAAACAAGCTTGCAAACGAGAAATAGGTATAAGAAGAAACCCAGTAGAGGACAATCCACTAGGCGTTTAGCAGAAATCCTCTCAGCTATGAAAGATGTCCCATTATTTGCCCTTCTTTTGGAAATGTCTATAGTAATGGCATCATTCATTGATTTTTGCCACTTATCAGCTTTTGATATGTGGGGGGAAAACTTTCACAGATATCTAAGTGACTTGTATAAAATAGAAAATGGTATTTGATCATTACTCTTCTGAAATATTAACTTTCTAAATGTTTGGAACGCTGTTCATAATTTCCTTTTTGACAGTTTCTCTACACTTCATGGGGTAAGTGTATTAAGCATATCAATGAACTGTGTATATCATCTGCTTGTAATTTTCCCCCTGACAGTATAAAGGTGAAAATATCCTAACTCTTTATCAGCGATATGTGTGGGTGAGTGTGTAGTGTTTTATATACTCCTTAGCCTCTTTTTTTTTTTTTTAAAGATTGGGACCTGTGCTAACATCTGTTGCCAATTCTTTTTTTTCCTTCTTTCTCCCAAAGTCCCCCAGTACATAGCTATACACTCTAGTTGTAGGTCCTTCTGGTGTGCTATGTGGGACGCTGCCTCAGCATGGCCTGATGAGCAGTGCCGTGTCCGCACCCAGGATCCAAACCAGCGAAACCCTGGGCCACTGAAGCGGAGGGCACAAACTTCTTAACCACTTGGCCACGGGGCTGGCCCAGGCCCTACTCCTTAGCATCTTTACAATCTTTGGTGTGAGGAGTTGCCATATTGATCTGTTGGTTATTCATTTTGCTTTTTCAGACTCCAACTGCACGTCACGTAGAATAAGGACTCAAATAGGTGCCAAGCTCAGTTTTACAGTATTTTGTTTAGTTGGGGATAAGTTACTACTTTCGACATCAGGGTAAGTCATCTTGTGGAAGACATGAATAATATCAATAAGTAGATGATGAAGAATAACAATTCACGTATTTCTTGTCCCAAACCAGATTTCTTTGCATCCAACCTTTTCCTCTTGGAGCTGAACACCTAGAGTCATGAGAATTTGCACTTCTATTATAATGAACTATCATGAAAATCCGAGTTCTGTGGTCAGGAACATCCAGGGGTCAATTTCCTAATCTTATCGTACCCAAAACATTTCTTTTGGCTATATAGTAAAGGATAGCAAAATGTGATTTCTGCTTGGTGATCAGGGCCTTCATAGCTTTCTGTGAAATGCTTATCTATCAATATGTTTGTACACATGTTTGGATTAACATTATAGCCGACAGCATAAGAAGTATTTGTGAAGAAAAATTACAGATTCCAAGAACGTGAGCTAGTCTTAAAGGTAAGACTAGTTTAAAGACCCATTATTTACGTATATTCTACTACAGCTTTAGCACTGAAGATAGAATTTCTTTCTATGCATCTCATTCTCAAATGGTAACTTAATGGTTTATACAATTTAGACAAGCAACACAATTTCAACTAAGAATAAAATTTAAATGTAATAAATTTTTCCTTAAAATGGCCTAATTTGATAGCTTTAGCGTCTAAGGGCTCTTTATTAGATTTACCAATTAACCTGATATCTTAGTTTAGTTGTCTTCAGTATAAGCCTTAAACATTGTTTATTCACTTTAGCCTTGACAGGGTATTTATAAGGTTGTCTATTGGCTCTGATGACAAAGGTTTTCATTTTTTAGAAATATAAATGTACTACATTTTAATTTTTAAACCAAATTTATTTTCAAAGAAATTTTGACTATATTACTTTATTGTGTCCATTATATTTTAAATGAGACTTAAATAATTTCTTTTTAGAGCAATAGGTACAATCAACCAAAACTCTTACAAAGGCCAACAAAATACTGCTTCAGTTAGGTGACTGGGACCTGCACAGCTTTCTGTGTCATGCTTATCCAAGCAATAAATTACTTTTTTAGACAAAAAACCATCCTCTGAAATTGCTTTAGCTTTTTCTGAAGTAAAGGTATTGAGCACATAGTCTTGGGAACACTGTATTTTGCTTTTTATCAAATACAATTATTTTCCACTTGATAGCTAGCATCACAAGAGAATAAGATGGGTTTCTTATATTTTACTGTTTTCTTATCCATACTGAGTCCAGTTTTAATTTTCCCCAACAAAGATTCTTCCTGCCCTATAGCTTAATTTCATTGGCTTCTTAACCCAGATGTCCTTTTGAAAGTAATCTTTAAACACATGAGCTATATTTATCAAATTTGAATTTAATGCCTGATATTATTTCCTTGAAAGTTATTTCTAAAGATAGATAAAAGTCATTTTTAAAAGTTTTGAGGGCCAGCCCCAGTGGCCTACTGGTTAGGTTCACTGCATTCTGCTTTGAAGCCTGGGTTCAGTTCCCAGACATGGACCTACGCCACTTTGTTAGCAGCCATGCTGTGCTGGCGGCCCACATACTGAAAAACAGAGAAAGATTGGCACAGATGTTATCTCTGGGCTAATCTTATTCAGCAAAAAGGAAAAAGTTTTGATAGAATATAAATACTGGCTTCTTATTAGATGTTCATCTTCCTTGAAGTTTCATAAATCTCGTTAACAACAAGTGCTTCCCATTTTAGTCTCTCTTGAGAAATATGCTAACAATATCACACATATACAAATAAGCTAGTGTATGAAGAAAGTAACAACTAAGAAGGAATTAAATGAAAATTAAGTGCTTTTGGGATTTAAAACTCTTCACAATCTAGGTTAAAAACATCAGGCAAAGACACATGCAAATTCATACTCAAGTGATTATAACCACTTCTAGGTTGGTGTGGTATATGCCTGGGCAAATTCTGACACAGAAAGCTATTTGTTAGTTTATTTTGATTCACATTAACTTAAGTCAGCTTTTGTAGGTTTATAGGTCTTTTTGAAAATCTGAGGGAAGCTATAAACGCTATTCCCAGGGGATAAAAATGCACTTAAACACAAATACACAAAATCTTGCATTTAATTTCAGGCAGTTTGCAGACTCGCTGAAGCCTGTCCATTAACTACATGGGAATTTGTATCATTCCAGGACATATTGCAAGGAAGAGAAAACCAGTTTATATTATCTTAAGGCAAAGATAAATGTACTGGTCCATATAGCTGGGAAGAAATTGAAATAACTCACAGAAATGAAGAAATGGCTATAGGAAGCAATGCCTATAGGAAGAACCAGATCTGGGAACTCAACATCACCAGGAAATATCCTATCTGCTGCTCATTTCTGCTTGTCTCTAATTCTCTTGGCATATTAATCTTATTTTCTCCTGCTGCAGACATGCCTCCTTCATGTGGTGGAGAACATACTGGCCAGAAGATCCTGCTTAGCAGCCCCAAGAAAAACAGCATTCCTGAGCATCCAGTTATCAAAACCAGAGAAGGACTTTATCTCTGCTTAGGTCACTTGTCAATCCACTAATCACTGTTTCTCAGATTAATCAAGTCCAAGTTCTATGGCCACCTCTGTGGCAAGGGATGCAGAGTCTGTAACTAGAAAAAAGAGCATGAATCACCTTAAACACTATAACCAATATTAAGTCCTAAGGGTCCCTGCATTAAGAATCTAAGTCTATAGAGATAAGGGCTAAAGAATTGCCTTGCTCGGTCTTTAGCTGAGAACTATTTCAAGTCATAACCAATCAAATTTGAAACTGGAGGAGAAGGGAATAACCTGACAACCAATGGGTAAGATGAGGCTGTGTGAAGGCAGTCAGAGGGCATTAGTGCCAGACAGTGGTGAGCTGGTAAACTGATTCTCTGTTTAAATAAATGTAAATGTATAAAATAAATTCGATAAAAATGTATGCCTATTTTTCTAGATGCATATAAATTTATTATATAGTTTACTAATATAAAGAATGAGTAGTATACAATTTACTAAAAATGATACAGTGTTCGATATTTTTATTATTTGCATATAGCCAATTGATTCTCTTCTAACGCTTTTGTTGATTTTTGCTGAACTCCTGTATCCTGGCTAGACTACGGTTGTCAAACAAGTGCTTGCTGGACATGAATGTTGGTTGGTATTTTCTTTTTTGTTAACAAGTTAGATGTCAGAACTTCATTCATTTGTCATTGGTGTGAGCAACTTCTTTGCTGAATTGGATAATAGTCTTCGAATACTGGAAGGACGGTTCCTCAATTTTTTGTGTGTTATTCACCATGTAACAGCTGGTCGTGACACCTTGTAAGTTTATTATGCATCATTAACGTGTTCTTGATCACTTCCTTAACTATAGAAAATCAACACAACAATAATTCAAGCCTTGATTTGTAATATTTGCCGATTTCCGTGGTGTAAATACTCCCACTGTAGTCGGTTTTAAGCTACCAGTAGGACGTCATTGAATAAAGAATTTGGAAAAGATGTGAACTACTACACTATTCTATAGTATTTTCACCATACAATAAATAACCTCAAAACCATAGATAATAGCAAAAAGTAGTAAACTAATTAGGAGGTTAAGATTTTTGAGTACTTATTACCTTTATTTTATATACAATTTATTTAATTATAAGCCTATATACTTTAATTTTTAATAATGACTATATCTAAAAATTGGCTAGTAAAATTCCAAGAATTTTGACAATTGCCCCTAGCTCATGAGTTAGTCTGAACCAGCTTCAGCACACCACTAGTGATGGTTTGCATGATTCCTATGAAGAAAAGGGTAGTTAGGAAATAATAACTTGAAGTTATTGTAAAATAGATAGGTGATGTGAAATCAAGATTCCGTCATGGCATCACTATCATTTATCTAAAACAAGATACTCAATAAATGTAGCTAGGTGGATATCTTGTATTAGATACACTCAAATTTGAATGGCTTTACTTTATAGTTTGACAAGTTTTAGATTATTCACCATTTTGGATTTTTCAATCCATTTTCTCTTTTGTTAGAGCAAGTGAATGAGAGCTAAATTTATCACATTTACAAAAAGTGTAATTTCCATAAGCTTTACATTTTAGTTAGAAAAGGAAGCAAAAGTAGACTCTCTGAAAGCCTTTTCCACTCCTTCACTGATGTGTGTGATTAAAATCTGACTGCCGTTTCTTCACATTATAAACTCTATCAGAATCTTTCACACTCTAATGATCTTCTAAAAAACTATACTAGACAAAGTGGGACAATGAACACTAGGAATATGCTGTTTATCTCAGATATTCTGCTATCTTTCAGTGAATAAGATTTGGCTAAGAAATAGGAATAAAAGAAAATAACAGTGAGAAACACTTTTGATATTTTACTTTTACGTATTTAGTGTTGAATACAGAAGTGTTTACTTGTTGGCTTTCTGGCAACTCAAACTCTTATGTGCTTTAGGTAATAAAATAGATAAGTGAGAGCAATTGCTGAACAAATTAAGTTGAAAACTGGATAGTAATTGTGTCATCTAGTAATTGTTTTGTCTCCGATGTTGAGTGCAGACTTATTGCTTTTAAATGTTATGCAGTTGTAAAAACCTACTAGTTTTCTCAGTATTTGTTTTAAATTTTAGTGTCTTTATTTCTTAAGATAAGCAAAGGAAAGAAAAACATACAATTATGTGAGATATAGTATACCAAACATATTTGTAATGAAATGGTTAAAAAGAAAAGGGATAATGAATGAGACCAATAAATACAGGAAAGATAATCTGGAGTTTAGGACAAAAATCATCAGAAATTACTGAATATAAATTTACATTAGCAGCCTGCGATGACAAAAATGGAAGACTCTGTAATCAACTCTGGACTTAACTCCTCAGAAATGTCCATGTGCTGCAGCAAAACAGGCCTGCTGATGAAGTGAGTGCACGATTTGTACTTTGTGGTTTGTTCTTTCTGGTGGTGACAGGTCACAGGGTCATCCCTTTCTGCTCTAATGGTGCTCAGAGGCAGCCTATGACCATGGTCATGAAGGGATCAGCCTAAGGAGAAAGAGGAAGAGTTGATTAATGATATAGATTTACCATTGTCAGAAGCAGATGAGGAGAGGGAGATGCAATTGGTCTAGAAAAACAGAAAAGCATAGGCCTCTGAAGGAGAAAAGTGAAGGAGAACAGAACTCACACAGCTCAAGTCTGGCAACTCACTTGGAAAGGGAGGCGAAATGAAAGAAATAGACCAGATATCCTCTGGTTACAGTATAGGTGTGGCATGTAGCAGAGGTCAATAGATGTGAGGCAGACATATGAAAATCAGATTGATGTCAATGATGAAGAGGCCTCAAATGGGCTCTGTGAGATTAGCTGAATGTATAATGCGTGTCAATCAATGAGAAAAATACAAAAAATACAAGAGCTTAGCATTTTACAATCAGGGGAGGTAAAGTACATTTACATTACAGTAGAAAACTACGTTTAGATTTTGACAAATTACCAGAAGAAATCAGATAAAACTCTATTGGGCTCATACTCTAGTCTCTTCTTATATAAGAGGGGGGAAAAGTGTGTAAACTAAAAAAACAAGGCCTCATTATATAAATGATAGTTTATTTCAAGAGATCCTCGTGAGATCTGGACTGTAAAAAGCAGGAAATGCTTGGGAAAAAGTTTTTAACGGCCATTTAAAGGGTATATTAACTCCTATGTCTGAGGATGAGCTTGCAAGGTACAGTAGAAAAACAATGTTTCAAATCAGAAAAGTCTAGACTCAAACTGATTTTCTATTTATTAGCAGAGGACTCTTAGGCAAATTAACCTTCCGAGGCTTACTTTCCTCATTTTAAAAAAGGGGCTAGCAATACCTAGCACGAGGTTTAAAGGTAACAAGGTATATAATGAACCAGCACAGAGAAGGTATTTAAGAAACATTAGTTCCCTTGTTCCCAAGTGAACTGTTCAGTGTGGGAGACTCTCCATCAGAAGTGAGGAACACCTGTAAGACATCCCTGGGGCAAAACCTGCCCCACAGTCCAGGTGACCAGAAAGTTGTTCTTTGATGCAGTTCCTAGGCCAAATACCTGACTGCATTCCCTCTTTAGTTCCCAATGGCCACATCCTTGGATAGTGGCAATTAGACCTCTCTGGCAAGGATCTCAGGATTTTCAGAGCAACTGGTCCTTGATCCTGGTTCAGGCCTATCTTTTATTCACTCTTTTTCTTATTCCATTAACTTCTCTGGTTTTCTTTTCTGAGTAGACTGGATAAAACAGGGTCTTCAGCCTGCCACCTTCCCCCAGAAATTTATTTTAGCATCTTTAGGTGCTTTGCGCGTGTGTGTGTGTGTTTGTCTCATCTATAACACTAAGGCCATGACTTATTTATGTTGTTCTCCTTAAAAAACTGAGTAACTATTGAAGATCTACTTAAGTAATATCACTTAAAATAGTCCTCTCATTCTGGGAGGGGGGTGAGGGGGATGAGGATTTCTCAGGTTAGATTCTTTTCATTCTTAGTAAGTAGGGTTAGAGAATGTTTTACTCAGAGTGTGTATTGTTAGCTGTAGTAACAACACACAATAGTAAAAGGATTTGTCAGTCACGCAAAGTACAAAGATTTATTTTTTCATCTAGTGTTCTCCTGTATAGTTCCTTCCATCTTGAGTCTATTATCTCAACCAGTAGCATCCAAGGTCACCTTGGAAGGCAGGGGGGGTGCGGAGAGAGAGGAGGATTGCTACATTCCATCGATTTGGGCTAGTTACACGATCCCACCTAGATAGGCAAGATTTGTAATCTCCCTCAATGCCCAGGAGGGAAATGAAATGACTAGGTCAACACAATATCATCATGCCACAGAATGATTTAGAGAGATATTATGAAATATTCCCTCTTTCCCGAAAGCCAATAGCTCATAGAGTAACAGCTTACTTCTAAAGACAAAAATAAAATTTGGAAGACAGAAACTCAATTACATTTTCACAGCATAGAGTTTCATTGTAACTAAAACTTCTGGCATAGCCATAAAGTATAAATTTGATGAATTATCCAGACACACAGCTTCAAACAAAGTACAACTTGTTTAAGAAATCAAAAGTCTTTCACAGAGTACTACTACAACACAATTGAGACGGTGATAATAAGAGAACTTAATTTCAAGTTAACAAAATTACATTACAAAATAATTCTGTAATTCTTATCTTAAGTTTAGGATAGCCAGAATGGCCATTTTTCATGCAGTTTTAAGCATACTCTATACCAAAGTAACATTTTGCACAGATTTGCTTGTCTGTGATATTTCCCCCATCAGTTTCCTACTCTACCACAGTGCAAACAATAATATATAAAGATGAAGACCAAGATGGCTTGTATTTTAATTATATGATCCTAACATTTGAAAGGAAGGCCAGATCTCATCTATTTCTCCCCCTCCACCACCAATTTTTTTGAGGCTAAATTATAGTAAGCAAAAATGTAAAGATAATGAACATCCTCTTTGTACCTTCTAACCACTAGCAGTTGAGTGGTAATAGATGTTTCAACATGAATTCTATAACCCTGTCATCTTTAAAATTTGAATAGTTAGCTCATAAGGTTTAGTGAATAAAATAATGTGTAAACAAATAAGCAAATTCCATGATTCTATTAAAGGATTCTATGGTAAATAGTCAATCGTATGCCTTTACCCAGAAGGAAGAAAGCTCACTTACAGAAACACAGTTAAAAAAAATGGATTCCTTCATTCATCCTTCTGCCACTCCTACCAATAAAAACAAACATGTCCCATTCAAAGCAGAACATTTAGCTCTCTGTTAGCAACAGAAAGAACACTTCCCCAGCAACAGGAAAACCCAAAAAGGACATCCATTTTTTTTAAAAAATGTGAAGCCCTCAGCATTTTGCTGATTTGGTGAACAAGATAAAACTGATCCATCCAAATTTGGTGAATGTCCTATAGTTTTTACACGCCTTTTATCTGATTATTTGCTTTGTTTTTTATACACCAGACCTTGTCATTTCTGCTGATTTCTCTGTTCATGGATATTTACACACATGGCTGTTATAAGATAGGACGTGTCTCATTTTAAGTGGAAAGGTGATAATTCAAGGAGTTCATTACCATACACAAAACAGTTCACAGCAGAGTGTGCCTCTGTTTGGTAGCAAGGTTTTTGAAAAAGGTGATGATGAATATGCTTGTTGAAGGAAAGTGATAGGAAAATAAACTGCAGCTTACTTGCTATTTTAAGTTCCACCGTTTTAAAGTGGAAAGAAACCTTAAAGAGCAGTTGATCTTGAGGCACAGGGCATTGCCCAAGGCTTCAAATAACAATTGACTATTAATGTATAGTATACTAGTGTTAATCTTATTACATGTTTCAACTTCCTAACTTTACAGAAAAAGACAATGAAGCTCAACAAATGATGAATTTTCACTTCCAAGGTTTAATTCTATTTAATAGCAAAGACAGGATCACAATGCAAATATTCTCAGGCTCCTATTCTTTTCATTCTACAGCCAATATTACAGGGCATATGCCTAATATTTCTTCCATTCAATCGTATGTACATCTATTACAAATAGTTTAAAATTTAAAATTTTTATTGGAAACAGAAAGATCACCACATATGCAAAGGTGAAGGCAAGTCAAATTAACTTTGTGCCAATTAATGTAATATATTACCATTTAAAAACAATAGTGATTCTTAGAATAATCTTATTTTTTAACTTTAGTTGTTAAGCTAGTAAAGTAGGAAGCAATATAATAGCAGTTTTTGATTTCACCCTTACTCTGTAAAAATGGAAGTAGCTGAGGTAAGCCTTAAATTAGGTTCTGTCTCTGAGTACTGATTCCTTTTCTCATTTCCTCCTTTGGCTGATGGTAAAAATAGGAGATCAAAGGCCAACCACAATACTTATGATTCATGTAATTTGGGGACAAGATCACTGAAAAATTTTAGTTTTTAACGTTATCTGATTTAATATACTTGAAGACACAGTATATACACACATAACTCTGAATTATGTAACTATACAGGACATATATACACATACATATCTGCACATATTTAATTTTTTCATTAAATATTGATTCTACTACTAGTTGTTTAAACTTGGTCAAAAAAAATAATGCCCTAGGCCTCAGTTTTCTCATTTGTAAAATGAAAATAATAATTCCTATCTTAAAGGATTATTGTGGAGCACTTAGGACAGAGCCTGGCACACGATAAGAACTAAATGTTAGGTATTATAGAGAATTATGTATCTACATATCTAATAAATTATATATGTATATGTATATTTTTATTGATATCTCTATCTATATCCAAGTCAAGGTTTTTATATAAAATCATTAGTTGTTTGGGTCTATGATGAAAATGCAAAAGTAATTTCACTATGCATTTCCCTTTTCCTTTATGCTTTAGGGCTGTGGAACAATTCTGTATGATATAGCATTATGCATCTGTCAAAAGTCAGCACAAAGAGCGAGACTTAATGTATGCAAATTAAAAAAATCAAATAATTTAGGAGGTTAGGAGAATCTCAAGAAAGAAGGTACAGTGCAACAAGAGAATCTAACTGTATTACAAGTGTATGAAATAACCTCACCGAAGGTGGTGGGGGAAAAGGTGCTGAACCAAGCAACTTCGGAAATGATTGAAGTTTGTAAGACTAAAGACAAAAGGAACAGTGTCTAGACACTGTACTCTAGTTGATAAAGTTGTTCCTCAAGGGGGTATGGGTTAACAATTCTGATACTGTTATATGTTTATATTGAAATTGAACAATTAAGTAAATGGATAAGAACCAGGTTTCTCACTTTTGGAGTGAGAATTTACAGATAAGCAAATATCGGAGGTTAGAATGATTCATCTGGTATGGGTTAGAGCTGGGGACATCAGTATGAACTCGTGTTTAGCTTAATATAGATACAGATGGTTCCATACAGAAATATTTATAGATGGGTGTGTATATATATAGATTAGTGTACATGCATATATTTCCTCACTTTGCCAGCTGCAAGGGCTGAAAAGAAAGGTCACTTTGAGTGGCAAAGAATACATCTAGTGCCTAGATCTTTGTTCCTAATTCCATTCTCCAATAAAGGAATCAAAATTCCTTAGAGCAGTGGCTGATTCTAGGATTGAGGTATGATTGGCTTGGAGTATCCTGTAGTACCAAAAAGTAAGGAAGTGCTCAAAAACAAAAACAAACACAAAAACCACCTCACATTAATGGGGATATTTTAAAAGGACATCAGACAACCGCAAGAGCTCCTGATAGTCAAAGCTGGTACAATTTGAGCAAAAAATAGTAGAGCATTTGATGTAAAGTATAAAATAAAAATCTGAGTGCAAACTCATTTGATCTAAAGTATAAAATAAATATCTGAGTCTACATAAACAAATGATGGAATCAATAAAAAATGGAGGAGACAAATTTCCTATGCAAAATAATTCCAAATAATTTATGTAGATGCTCTCCTCCTTGAGAGTATAAATCCCTGCTCCTTAAGTGTGGGCTGTCCATTGTGACTTACTTCCAAGGAGTATAGCTTGGAAAAGGGGAAAAGAGTGTAACTTTGTCCTGGAGAAAGCTGATAAACACTACCTCAGCCAGGTGATCAAGGTCAACATAAACAGTGATAAATCATGTTGATACTATGTATCCTTGACAGGTGACCTGGGGCAAGTTACTAAACCTCATGGCCTCTCAGGGTAATAAGATCTATTGTGATGGCCTTTTTCAATTGTTAAATATAATACATGCAAAATGCCTCCCACAGCACCTGGCCCATAAGAGGTCCTGAAAAATAGTATTCGTAATTGCAAATTAAATATTTGAAAAGTGCTCTGGGTCTCATTTTCATTCTGCAGAAATATTTGTTTTAAAACCTATTGACTGGGATTGCCAGTGATCTAATAATACCTCTGAAATATACTAGACACCTCTACGTATTTATCATATGGTCTTTTCTATTTAGATCTTTGTATCGTGGAGCTGTTATTGAAGAGAATTGTAAACATTATTATTTTGTTATGGCTGCATCTGCTGTTAGCAAAGCTTCATATTATTTCTGACTCTGTCTCTTACGCTTGAGTTGTCTCCATATGTCTCAAAAAATGCCATGCAAGAAAAAAGCACATGCCTGGCTATTTGAAGCTAGACTTCAGATTACTGTGAAAGGCCCTGAGATTTCTGCTTACTACTGCCCTACTAAAGCTACTAAAGAATTGGGATATCCTGCTGTTGTCTGTTCTTAGAATGTGTCTCCTCTGTTGGCAATGCTTTATTTCAATACTGATTCAGTGGCTTTGATACTGGATCTTGTTAATAAACGTATAGTACTATTCAGTGTTCAGTCGAGGTGGTAGGTTACACTGATGAAATTGCATTATGAAGAAACTGGAGTTAGTAAAACAGCTTAAGAAACGAAAAGCTTAAATGTGACAACTGCTTGATAGATGTGATTTCCTTAGGAAGTTGATACTATACTTTTAGAGTTTCTCAAAAGGAATTATACCCAAATTGTGACAACTTGAACACGCAGAATTTTTTTTTTCTGAGGATTAGCCCTGAGCTAACTGCTGCCAATCCTCCTCTTTTTGCTGAGGAAGCCTGGTCCTGAGGTAACACCCGTGCCCATCTTCCTCTACTTTATATGTGGGACGCTTACCATGGCATGGCGTTCCAAGCAGTGCCATGTCCACACCCAGGATCGCAACCGGTGAACCCTGGGTGGCTGAAGCAGAACGTGCAAACTTAACTGCTGAGCCACAGGGCTGGCCCCAGAGGAATTTTTGTTTCTTATAAAACTCAAAAAATAGGCAAACTGGATGTTGCCTGGTTTAGAAATCACTGGCAGGGGCCTGTTTAAAAGCATCACACACTTGATTTTTGCTTCTGACCTCGATTTGGTTATCCTTTCCTGTGTTAATTGGACAGATTGGACACTGCTGTTGGGGAATCAAATCTTTCGAAACAACAGCCACATGATAAGATGTATCCTTATCATGTGTTCCTTAAGATGGATCGTTTGTTTTGCTTTAAACTTCTGATTGATAGCCAAAGAACCCGGCATCTCAGATCAGCCTGTCCCAGGCTTCCTCTATAAGAACTGATATGATGTTTTTAAGACCACATGGAATGAAACCTTCATTCTGTACCAAATTAGGTGCTTCTTTTTTTTTTTAAGCTAGCTGCTTCTGTGAGCATTCTCTTTCCCAACTATATAACTCCTCAGTTCCCATAACTCTTTGAAATGGCATACCTTACTCACTTTGTTGCTTCCCTTGCTAGCAAATTAACTTTGACTCACACCCGAGATATACTTAAGGTTTGTTTTTAACATTTATTATCTCCCCATCCCATTCCCACCATTGAAAATATCAGCAGTGATATAAGGCGAAGGGAAAGGCATAGCTCACAATTCTTTCATAAACTTTTCTCCAGCATGCTAGTGACAGTAAAAGCAATTCCTCTATAATGGCAAGATAAGAACAAACAGTGACCAATTAAAAAAAAAAATCAACACCAAGGATTTTGTTTTATCAGTTTTAATCGGGTCTTTTCCTTTTGGGGTCTTTGAGGAAAGAATTCACCCATTCATTTAAGAAATATTTATTTTCTACTATGTGTCATGCATTATTCTAGTAATCTAGGTGCTGAGAAAATATTATTGAACATAAAAATCCCTGACCTTGTGGAGCTTACATTCTAATGAAGGTAAGACAGACATTAAGAAAGAAAAATAGTAAATAATTATGTTAGAAGGTGTAAGTGCCATGAAGAAAACTGAAGCAAGGAAGGGAGGATGCTGGGGTAGGGGCAACGTTCTAAATGGGTCAGCATAGGCATAGTTGAAGTACATTTGAGCAAAGATGAGACAAAAGTGAGGGATCTAGCCATGTAGCTATCTGGTGGAAAGATTCTTCTAGATAAAGAGAATAGCCAGCACAAAGGCCCCAGGGCAAGCAGATGTTATGCTGATACAGGAGCATGGTAGCTGGAACAAAGTTCTTAGAAATGAGGTCACACAGGTGAATGTAAGGTGGGACTTGGGAGGTTAGCTAGAATAAAGTTTTTTAGGTCACAGAAAGGATTCTGGCTGAGAAAACTGGGGGCCAATGATTTGGCTTCCTTCTAGATCTACAAACTTCTAAATGTTAAAAGTATATCCATGTCATATGACAGGTTGGTACAAACCTCAAGTTGTGTCTACACTTAATTTACCACCCTTAAAATAACTGAAAATGCCTTGCTTCTGAAATGGGGAAAATATGTAAAGAAAATTAAATACTCAGGCCAGACATCTAAATTTACAGTTTTAATTCACTAGCTGGTATCGTAAATATTAATGAGATGCCTTCTCTGTTTTCTTATTTACAGGTTGGAACAGTATCTTTTTCCAGGTTCCTTGTTGTCTCTAGTATCTCTTAGTTTCCTTTAATATCTTAGTCCAGATAGTATTTCCAATCTTATTTCCTATTCGTTGCTTAATCTGTTAATACCAGTAACACATCTTACTGTGTTGCAGAGGTCAGAATTTTGCTGGGCCAGCAATATGGAAATTACGTATCAGACGTAGATTAAGACAACAAAAACTACTTTGCCTTAATTAGCTGAACTGAGTAAAATTAGGATTTTTCTTGAATTTCTGCTGTACTTCCTAAATGAATCATTTTGTTTCCTTGGTGAGGACACATAGAGACAACGCAAGATTTGTAATGCCTTTACTTACTGTTTTGAGAATTAAAGAGTAATGTTATTAAGTAAACTTCACTTTACACAATAGAACTATTGTTAAGGAAGCAGGGTAAGGAGTGGTAGAGACTCCGACAAAAGAGAAGGAATTACTGGCCTTAAGTTTTCCAAAATGCCTTTGTACCCGTGGTAAAAAAAAAAAAAAGGTGGATGGGTTCTGCATGTCAAATTTGAAAATTTACTTTTCCGTTTCCTTGGAAACTGGTTTGTAACATACAACAGGGCAATACTTTGACAGCAGCTTCGGGTAAACTACTTCCATTACAATTCAGGTAGAACTGCCTGCCTCCAACTCCACACACTGTAGCCCATCTAGTGGTTCGGAATGGTGTCAGTCTCAGGAGCTTCTATGCACACTACATTCCAGAGTTCAGTCTCAAGTTGGGGTTATTTTCAATGACACCTGCTGAAATTTGCTGATACACAAACACATCGTATCAAGAAGCCAAAAAAGCTGTAGAGACGGCAGTCAAAGAGCAAAAGTGGTTCTAATTCTTTCAGAGGTCTCTTACTAGAAGCAAAACTAAGCCCTCATTGTTATGTAGCTGCTGGCCCATCACCTAATCAGCGACAGCCCTGACTGCTAGGATCACGGTACAGCTGATATGCCTGTATCACTTGTACAACCTGTCGCGCACCCCAGTAGAGAACTCGCTGAGGACTGGTAAAGACAAAGGAAAGTTTCTGTCAAAGTTTAGCGAGAGAGGGACTGCGCGGGGAGCAGTTTCAGATCATATTTAAGCTCTAGACAGCGAAGAAGCCAAACCTCCCGTGTGCTCTTCGGTCGCCGCAGGACCAGGGAAATGCGAGAGGGAGGTTTTTCTACAGGACATCTGCCGCCTTGTCCCCGAGACGCGCCAGGTCTGCAGCGCCATCAGTCGAAAACGCGGCCTCCGTCGGTCTCGCTCCACCCCTGGGCAGACCGACCCCGGCGTGCGGGGGAGCACGAGCGGCCGCCGCGGGCGGGCGCGCCGGCTCCCGGGCCGGCCCTGCGCTGGGGCCTCTCTCCCCTCCCTGCGACCCCAAGCTGGCCCCAGCGCGCAGCTCCCGGGCCCTCGCCGCCGACGCCCAAAGGGCCGCCGGGCGCCTGCCTCCGCTGCCCCGCGCGCCGGCGCTATGGAGACGGTCACGAGACGCCGGCGGCTGCTGCGCCCGCCAATGGGAGCGCACGTCGCGGGGAGACGCGGACGTCGCTCTTCCAAGATGGCGGCGCGTCCGTCGCGAGCAGCTGGGCCAGGGGGAAGCCAGCGAAGCCGAGTAAAGCCGCCGCCCGGGAGAGGACTGAAGGAGCTGTTGCCGCCTTTGGCGGCGGCTCGGGCAGTTTTCGCTGCTGCTACGGCTGTTGCCATGCGGCGAGGCTAGGGAGGAGCTCACTTCCCCGGGCTATAATAATGTTAACAGAGGTAAGCGGCGACAGCGGCCAGTGTTTACCTGTGAAATAGGGAAAGGGCCGGCGCCAGCCCGTCAAAGAACAGCATTTCTCCCGCTGGCGGGCCCGACCCTCCGCAGCCGGCCCCGGGGCCCAAGGAGCAGCGGGGATCCTACAAGTGCCCTCTGACTGGGAGCTGTGCTGACTCAACAGAGTCCCACCACCTCCGGCTGCCTGTGCCTCTTCTTTCGCAGTCGCCACTTGCCCGTCGCCCCTGGCACTGGTCTCCCTCCTGTTGTTGCTGCCTTCTAATTCATCGCTCCCTTCGTGGTGTCCCCTTACACGCTGTTCTGTGGCAGCGTTGGTCTCGTTGCGTTGCTGCTGGTTCCTGTTCCCCTACCGTTTGCCCGAGGTCTCCCTTCTCCGCTCCCTGGCCTCCAGGGCCCTCCACCTCCAAGCTCGGTCAGCATCCTGGGTTTGTCGCTCGCCCAGACCAGTTTGTTTCCCACCCCCTACTTTGACTACTTCGTGCGGAGGACCTTGTTTTTCCTCAGGCGACACTTGGATAGCCCATCTATACCCCCCCCCCCCCCCCCCTTAAATCGTGGGAATCGGAAAGTTCAGTTTCGCATCTGCCCTCTTGATTTGCTTGAGGCCCCTTGGTACTCGTTGTGGAACAGTTTCTTTCTTTGGACCAGAAATGGAAGTAGGGCAGCTATGACTAGCCAATCAATTTCCCTTTTCTAGTGCCTAATGTCCCTTGCAAAAAGCAGACTTTTTGAAGAAGTAGAGTTTGTCTGTACTAGCAATACTTTAAGGGGAAGAACTAAATTGATGTAACTAGGTACTTGATCCGAGTTAATACAGTTATGTGTTGTGGTATACGTTGGTGTACGCGTCATTGAAGATAAATTCTGAAGTTTGTGGATTTGAGTAAATATTTTAGATACTGACTTGAAGTCCTTTGTGGATTACGATGTCAGCTGTCAGGGACTAGTTTGGGCATCTTTGTGGGGTAAACTAAGGATAGGAAACAATTTTAATGGGCAATGAGAAGTATTGGGCCAAAAAGGAAATAAAAACATTTATAGATGAGTGGCTTTTGTTGTGTGAAAATGTGATAATAAAGGACTTGCTTGCCTTTCTAACTTGATTAACTCTGAGGAACTTCATACTTTGGTATTTCTACCTAATAATCTGTGCACAGAGCCTGGCATATGATGTATCTGATAAATACTTACGGGTTGATTTTACCTCATGAACCACTTATTTCTAGTAGTTTGTAGTTCACTTTGTATTTCTAAAGTCCACAGATTTTTCATTCCTAGAGTTTATTTTCCTTCCGGGAGATTATGCTATATCATAAGCTTCTGTTGTCAGTAGCAGAATTAGGTTAAAAAAAAAGACAGTTAGCAGATGTTCGATTTTTACCTTCAGTGTGATATTTTGGGTGGGAATAATTAGCCTTATAAGTTTTGAGTGGTGTCTCTAATGTACGGTATTTTATGAGATGATCTTTTGGTTCAGCTTGGCTTGGGTTAGCATGTTTTAAAGAGTTGTAATGCTTCAACTTGAAATTACTGTCTGCTAGTAGAATGGTAGTGTCTTGATTTGGAAAGACTGAACTTTCTAAGATTCTGTGTTTTAAACTAATTTCGTATTTCAATGAAATACTTTAAACAATAAGTCAGTGATGGTAGTAAGTAGTACTTTAGTGCTTTGTGTGTGTGTACCATGAGCAGCTTGTAAGCGGCAAAGCCAGGGTTCCAATCTCGGCAGTCCCTGCTGAGTCCATCCTGTTAACCAGTACACTGGATTGCCTCTCCAAAGTCAGGCCCAGATTAAATGGTACGTGGATTTTATCTATGGTTTTTACTAGTCATTTTATAGATTAGAAAACTGAAACCCAGAGACTTGTCCAAGGTCAAACAATTATTGGTGGCAAAGGTAAAACTAGAGTCCTATTTCCTGACTCAGTACTCTGACCATTTTGCTTTCAGTGAGTAGTTTTCAGCTTTCTTGATAGATTTTAAAATCTACTACTTCTTTGTCTGAATGTTGTGAGTAGATGAACTGAAAAATATTTCTTGATAAAGGCTTTTTGCTTTACCTTAGCTTTGTTTTTTTGAAACAAGGCTCAGAAAGAGCCCTATTTTGAAATATTTTAGATATAAAATTTTACTCAGTATTGGTTACTAAAAAATTAGTAGTGTGGGACTCCTTCTTACTGCTTCTCTTAGTACTAACTTAGATCAGCAGGTTTTAGGGAACGTGATTTAATTTACCTTAGATCTCAAAATGTATAATGATGAGTTGTTTTATGTAAGATTCTCATGTTCAGTAAGTGTACACTGTGCTCAGAAAGTGATGAGTTGTACTATCTGCCTGGTTAATTTACATCTCAACATTGAGGTAGGAGATATCCCTATTAGCCAGATGAGAACGCTGAGATTGAGAGTTAAAATAGCTAGTTTAAAATCATGTAACAAGTGGTCGAGCCAGGAGTCACACCTAGTTCCTCTTATTCCAGATTGTGTGCTGTTTTTGTGGCCCATTATGGAGCCACAAAATTAATACATCATTAATTTTTTTGTAGCTGATAATCATCAGTATACAATGTTTAGTTTTTTTTAAACCAAGATGGGGATGCCGAGTATATACATACATAATAATAACAGTAATGATAAACATTCATATGAAAGTTTTCCGTTTTGCATTTTGTCAAAATGTTCTTTGAAACCTTTTCAGAAGTGGGAAACCCTGCAAGTGATTGATTAAGGGCTATATTAAATTAAGCTAAAAGGGAAAATTACTCAATTAGTAAATCATTATGTACACTGAACTTTGAAAGCTGTGAAATATGATAGAGTTATGTGAATTGAAAGTACAGGCCCAGTAGGTTGTCTCGCTTTTTTTTTTTTTTTTTTTAAAGTAAGGAGGAGTTAACAGTTCTCAATTTAAACTTTTGGCTTCAATTTGTATTATTTCAATCTAAATACAATTGAAATCTTTAGAAAACTTGCTAGCATATCTGTGTATTTGTGTTTTTTGCATTTTCTATACAGAGATGAGAGTTTTTCTTTTTTTAATGACCAGTTAAATTTTTTCCCTTATACTGTCTTTGCCTCTGTTAGGATGTCTTATTCTTAATGTTACCCTGACAGCATTTGGCAGAAAATTTGTTATACTTGAAAGTTATTTGTTTAATATTCATCCAGTTACCCCCCCATCTCCCCTTTTTTTAATGAGTGTAAACTTCCACATATCAGAATTAGTTAAGGTATGGGATATTTATGAAAGAATTTGTTTCAATTAATTAAATTGTTACAGTTCAATTTATATATTATATATATGTGTATATATATAAATATCTCCTATTGGTTCTGTTTCTCTAGAGAACCCTAATACAAAGACTTCTAGAGTTTTGTATATTTCACTGTGGGAAATCCTGAGATGTGATGAGTTGTGCATTGAGGAAGGGTCCCTAGACTTTCAGGGCTCTTTTTAAACGCAAAGACACACACACACACGCCCACGCCCATAGTAAGTGCTTAGTAAAAAATTATGACTTGATTTTGTTGACTAATGTATTTGTTAATAATAATACTCTTGGGATGGGTTACTTCTTAAACTGCATGAGCTATTTCTTTAATTAATAATTAATGACACTGTAAAAGCTACTAACCAGACAAGAACCATAGGCCCATGGACATTCAAACGATGTTAACAGGTAGGAAAGAGATTTTATAAGGGGAGTGGAAGGGCATCACTATTTAGAATGAGGCTGGCATGCCACACTACACACAGCATTGTTTAGCATCTTTTGACAAGCCAGGTTGAATATTGCCAACCATTTTTCAAGAATTTTAAAGGGCCTTTGTTTTATTTTTCCCTACATTGATTCCAAGTTTTCAGAGAGCTTGTAAATAAATTATATTTATTTAGTAATTATTTTCATTATACTTTATTAATCTAGCACACATGTACACGTTGTTCATCACTTCTGATCAGCAGCTGCTAGCTAGATGATAGAATTGCAAACAAAGGAAATATGTGTGATGATTTAGGTGAGCCCTACAACTTTGTAGATAAGTATATATCCTCCATTAGGCATTTTAAATTATTAAAATAGGGGTTTAGATTTCCATAACTATCCTTGGGCATCTCAGGTAGGGAGATACCAATATACATGACTCTAGTGTTCAAATGGATTGTTCCACAGTTTGTTGACCAGTTTTCCATAGAAATTGCTAAAGGATAGTCTCTTAACTAGTCCATTGTGTATTTATGGTTAAAAGTGTTGCATTAATTGCTACAAATTTATAAAATTACTTTGAGGAAATATGAAATTAAATTTGGGAGAAGGACTAGGAAAGAAGTAGAAATGTTTGTAGTTTTTTGAAGATTTAAGGCGTTGGTTTGTGTGTCATAAGGCTGCTACAAAATGTGTGGCTTTTTGTCTCTTCATGAAGTAACTACCAGTGTATATATAGACTTTTGCAGATTATAAAGGGTGCTTTATGCCCTAATTTAATCATATTGTTAGATGTGCTCATGCTTACTTAGGTTTAGTGTCATTTCTGGTTTAACTGTGGAACAGAGAATTCTCATAAAGGGAGAAGAAAAAGAGTATGAGGGGATGTTTGAAATAGATTGTTTTAGGTAGAATCACCTAAGCTATGTTAGCTGAGTAGTAATGGAAAAGGAGGGAGCATGAGCTTCTGGAAGAGGAAGAAAATAGGTTCTATTGTGGGGAAGAGTCCAGGTCTGGCCACTCATTAACTAGTCATTTGATGGTAAGGCTAAGTAACTTGATGGCAATCCCTGAGGTTTCTCAGGGTATGGCTTTTTAAATTGTGTTTTGAAATTCTCTGCTTTCACAGACCATCAAGTGCCTCCTTAATTGATGGTAATCTAAACTTGATTGTCTATTTCTCAGTCAGGTTTAATTTTGATATTACAATGCCTAAATATTTATGAGGAGAGGGAACTTTGAATTAAAGCAGGTGGACAACTCTTAAGCTGTTTTACCATTTAAAAAAGTGGTTGAAATTGAATGAATAAATAGACTGGAGCCACAGTGATGCGTACTTATGTCTGTCAACAAACTATACCCACAACAGTAGTGAGACAACAGACAAATGATCTGTATGTTAAGCATTATAAGGATGGGTCCCAACGTTACCACTTATTTATGATGTGACATTAGAGAAGTTATTTGAACTTTCTGAGCCTTAATTTCCTTCTGTGTAAAATTGGGATAATAATAGCATCTTCCTAGCTGCTCTCACATTGTTGCGAAGATCAAATAAAATGATAGAGGGTTTAACTCTTTGTAAACTGTCAATCATTATACATTTATTAGTGGTTAATACATCAGATGTTTTCTCTGTATGCCTTGCACTAATATGAATTCAAATCCTGGGCTCCATCTAGCTTTATGGCTCCCTAGCTTCTCAGTGGGTGGGTAGATCCCAGGAGAAAGAGGAGGGATCCCCTGGCCATTGGTGTATTTAGTTACAGGAGGAGGCAGGAAATAGACTAAAAGAAGTGAAGGGGAAAAAAAATAGGCTGAGAGCATGTCTTGCAAACTAGTTGTGAGGGTCGTTTCTTGTGTGCTTGGTAAACTGATTCCAAAGAATTTGTGAAGGATGTTCCAAAAAATATTTTGAAAAAGGTTACTTATTTGAGGGTTAGCAGTCATTTGTGTGTACATATTCTGAAATGTTTGTAGGAAAAGAAATCTTTCAGTTTTAATCAACCCTGGTAAATTCTTAAAATTCTGGTAAATTCTTAAAAGGATAAGTTGTTGGTTAGGATTATTTTTATAAGGCTTTGGTTATAACTTGTATTGGAGATGAATTTTTGTGGATTAATTTGTTCCTCAAACAGAAAAACACCTAGTGTGTGGTAGTTCTGATGCTGAAGTGGTGTGTCAGGGCTAAGGCCTGCCCTCAGAAAATTCACTATCAGAATTAAATTCTGCCAGTTTGGCCATCATTTCAGCTGCAGCCTTGAGGTCTTTTGTCAGAATAAAACAACATAACTAAAGGGTGAAAAATTAAGAGTAAGAAAGGGTTGCAGGATGTAATTAGAAGGTAATTACTTTCATTAGCATTATAACTCCAAGTAAAGCTACCAGTTAGGATGAGATGGCAGCTCTAAAATGAGCTTCTCCTTGCAACTCAAGAGTCAGCCCATCTCTACTGTCTGTTTACTCCAAGCTAATTCACAGCAAGAAGTGAAAAAAAGCAAAAAGAAAAATGACAGAAGCAAAATAATCTGTGAATTTGTTTTTTTTCCTTTTCCCTGAAAAGACTCTACATTTCCTTATAGATGTCTACCAAATTTTACCAAAAGACTACAGAATTCCATTATTATCCTGGTGGAAGTAATACTTGGTTCCCACCCTCATAGATATGGATTCATTTGTTTGCTTCTTTTACATTTCTTCCCTACTTGAATGTAAATTCCTGAGGATGGGGCTTCTAGTTGTATTCCCAGTGCCTGGAACAGAGCTTGACACTTAGTAGTCCTCATTAAATATCTGTTGAATGAATGTTGAATATTCCTTCCAGTAAAATTAAGGTAAAAGTGAAAAATTACTAACACAAAAATTGTCTATGATAAATTTAAACTATGACATTAATTACCCTTCAAAGATTGGTGGTTATCTATGTCTATTAGAAATTTTTTAATAGTACACTGTGGTTGAATGTTGTGTTTGGGATCACAAAACACAAAAGAAATTTTGACAAAAAAAAGTTGAACACTAGGCTTGTAGTTAGAACGTAATTCTGTCTTATTTTTTCCTACAGGGAAAATCTGATTAGATTGATGTTATTTTCATATAACTGATTGTCAATGCAAGAACAACTGGATTTTATCTTGTATCTATTACTACTTGATTTTTATTCTCATTTCTTGGGAACCACTTAACATTTGTATTCCTGAACTAGATAAACTTAAAGAAAGCTTTGTTTTTAATAGTACAACAATGCTGATTTTTCTGGTTCTTTGTTGAGGGTTTCACAGTTAGTATGACCTTTAATGCTATCTTGAAAGTTTGCAAGTACTGTATGAATAAAAATTTGGTCATGAATTTCAAAAAGTTGGAAATTTGGGGGGTCCATTTTCAAGGAGGGCCGCTCAATGTCTTGACTAAAATGCCTCTTAATGTCACTGTTAGAGCCAGAGCATTGTTAGATCATTTCACTCATCTACAGTTGCTTTGTATATTCAGAAATAATATGTACCTGAAAAGTTCAATAAAATAGTTCTACTGTGTTCAGCTGTGAAAATTAAACTAGTTTAATGATCTTTAAGTTAGTATGAGAGGTTCATGTACATCAACTGGAATAATTAATCATCGTTGGCTTATTGCACTGTTTTCTCCAGTTTCCTGAGGGACCTTTTTAATTCTGGTGCATCAGTGAAACCCCTAAGGTGAATCCTGCTTTGCTTTTGACCTTAGCCCTGCATTGTTGGAGAGTCCTTGGATGTTATTCCATTTAAATGTGAATTAGTTTTGCTCTTGGAACCCTGGAACTATTTTTAGCCTGGCTGTGGTTTGGCACAGGAGAGAATATGTGATTCTTTGTATTGTGACTGCTTTTATTTTCAGGCTAGAGTTGTGTGACATGTTAACATGCGTGTGTGGAGAATGAGGCTTGGAAATTATAAAAGTGAGTGAAGTACAGTTTTAATGGAAGAGTTAGGTATGGAATAAAATTTCACCTCATTTTGGTTATTATGTACATTTTGGGAAATAATGGTCTGATTTTAAGATATTATGTTTTATCCAACGTTTCTCCAAGTCACAATATTGTACTTTAGAATTTGTTCTTGATTCCTCTTCCTGAGTTTCTTTGAGAAGGCATTTTTTTCTCAGAATTTTTCTCAGTGTTTACTCAGACTGCAGCTGTTAATATAATCAGCCAGTTTTACATCCAGTGCTTTTTTTTTTTTTGAGTAGTACCTAAGTGCTCAACACTTACACGGTTGCAATAGTCTAATCCTGGTAAAAGTTAGCAGAATAAGAGGAAATGGGCTAAAGGGAGGTTGGTGACAACTTGAAAGGTGGAATGCAACAAAGATACAGGAAAAGAAACTGAAATAATGTACTTTACAAATAGTGTGTTGATTACATAACAATTTTAGAAAAATCAATTAGGCTTAAGAATATTTTATAATTTATTAAAAATGTATTTTATGAACCAAAAAGTTCCACAGGTTACATCCGATAGCTCAGCATAATCAGTCAAATAATAGACACTAATGCAAAATTTATAGGACTGCCTAACGAAGTTAGTGAGGTTGTCTTTTTTTTTTTTTAAGATTTTATTTTTCCTTTTGCTCCCCAAAGCCCCCCGGTACATAGTTGTATATTCTTCGTTGTGGGTCCTTCTAGTTGTGGCATGTGGGATGCTGCCTCAGCGTGGTTTGATGAGCAGTGCCATGTCTGCGCCCAGGATTCGAACCAACGAAACACTGGGCCGCCTGCAGCAGAGTGCGCGAACTTAACCACTCAGCTATGGGGCCAGCCCCAGTGAGGTTGTCTTTGTACTGGGACTCAGAGTGTTAATCATCTTTATCTGTATTTTTCTCTCTACACACACATGCACACTTATATATATGTCTTCTAAGCACAAATTGAACATTCCTAGTGTCTGAAGAAGTGTATGTGCTTTTGGTTAAGAATCATGGCGGGTATCAGATTATTTGGATTTGAATCTAAGTTTTGTCACTTAGAGCATTTTGGCCTTGGAAAGTTAATAACCTTTTTGGACCTTGGTTTTCTCATCTGTGTTACTTGTAAATTAATGATACTTACTCCATAGGATTGTTATAAGTATTAAGTGAAATAACACGTGTTAAGTACTGTGCACAGTGTTTCCCACAGTGACACTTAATAAATACTGTTTCCTCAGATGTAAATAGCAAGTGGTTTATTTTCATAACTTACACTTTAATGTTTGAAATTTTCTCTGTTCTGTCTTTGTTTCATTGAGGAAGTTTTAAAATGTCAAATTAAACAAAGTAATCCTCTTTGACCCAGATGATCTAATTCTTCCCTCACTTTCTATCTCAGTTTTTCCTAACTTTCTATTTTATGTATTGGATTAAAGAGCTAGATTTAGACTGAATTTCAGGAGGAAATCAAGAGCGGTGACACCTGTATAATATAATTCTAGTTATGCTAGAACTTGTAACTAACCAATATATTTCTTCTGGCCATTAAAGCTTTTACAGTAGATGAAGTAAAAGGGAAAAATTGTAGTATAATCTGATATTATGCTTTAAAAGTGCCAGTTTATGTAGTTTTCTGCTTCAGAAAGTACTATGGTTCTTGTCAATTTGATGAAGTTTTATGTAAAGTAGCTCTAAATTTGTATAAGCTCTTCTATTGAATTGTTCCTTTTATAGGGAATAGAAAGGTGAGGAATATTAAAGTCCTTTGTTTAAAAAAATATGTAGTTGGTTTGATTGGTATTAGAAGTACTGTGTAGTAGGTTAAGAAAAGGATTTAAGGCTAAGTTATTACAAATAAAATTTGTACTTATAAATCTGAATATGGATGTTAAGCATATAAACTATTTAAATTCCTTTATAGAACAGCTGCTTATCTGCATTCATGTAATAGTACAATACACTGTTATACTCAAGGAGTGACATGTTCATGTTTTAATAACATTTTACTTAGCTGGAGATTATGCCATCATGGTCCTTTGTGGGTCAATCTATCTGTGTCTGTTTTCCTTTCTATCCTTATTTTTTCCCTCTTGTCACTGTTGCTTTTTGGATGTGTTGATTTGTTCCCCGCTGCCTTTGTCTTTTATTATTCTCCTGTCTGTAGACCTGCAACCTGTTCTCTCAGGATTTCCCCCACAACCTTCACCATTTCCTCCCCGTCTCAAATAAATTCAACAGGCCACAATAGACAATTTAACTTTTATTTTTTAAGTTACATTCCACTTACGAATTTAAGAATATTTTCCATTGTTAATTTAAAAGGCTGACAAATTAAACAGTTTATGTATATTTTTAAAACAATACAGCAATTTCCTTTTATGATTTTATGCCTTTTGTCTGAATTTATCTTGGTTAAAAAGACATTATCTCTGAGTTAATGAACAATGTTGAGCTTTATTTTTTTATTGTGAATTAAGAGGATTTTGTAGTACTTTCGGAGTCATTGTTCTGATATTCAGTTGTTAATCTACAGCCTTCAGGAATGTGAAGGAAATTTCTCTAAATCTGTACCAACTCTAGAACATACCCTGAAAGTTATCTGATATTAATATCTGATACAGAATACGAATACCTACAAAATCTACATCAGATTCTTAAAGAGTACCAAGGACTTTAAGATGTTCGTGTTAGTTTGGTTACTTCAATTTTTCTGATAAATTGAATTTTTGAATCTTAATAAATCATTTTTATTTGATTATTCAGATATCGTGTGCCGAATTTTGCCCATCGCTTCCCCTTTTTTTAAACTTACTTGAGAGCCAGTGTAAAATAATGGTTCACAACATGCTTGAATTTTAAACCAAGCTCAGTTCATATGTCTTAGCTGTTTCCTCATCTATGGAATGAGTTAGTAATTTAATTTATAGAGGACTTGTGAGAATTAGATTATATATAAACTTGTTTGCAAAGGTCTTAGCCCATACTAAGCACTTAATAAATGATGGCTCCTATTATTGTTTTAGAAGATGTCCTTTCATAAGAAAGAAAAGAAAGATAGGAGATTGGTGCAGTTCACTGTTGGGCTGTGCATTGAAGATGTAGCTCTCTCTACTGTGATGGGCTTGTGTTGTTTTGATTTTCCCTTGGATTATATATTATGGGGAAAAGGAGAAGTTAAACTGTGGATATTGAGACTTTTATTCTTGTATTGTTGTAGCCTTATTTGAATGAGGGAGGAGGGGTCCATTTATGAATACGACCTGTTTTATCTTGCTTTTGCCCCAGTGAATTGCTATGGTAAAAGTTTTGTGTACTTTAGTAAAGGAACACTATTGTGAATGGAAATCTGATGTGTAAATTAAATTTATTCTAATTCACTTTCCTTCAAGGAGCATAAGATGAATTGCCATGTAACTGAGCTTATTTTTCAGTATGAGGTAGTGATAGAGAATGGTCTTGATATTTGAAGATCTTTATGTACTATAATGTGGCCCAAATAGAGTTGGGTAGGCAGTAGACAGATTGTTGGGTTAAAAATGCATCAATGATACACTGTATTATATCAAAATGATACATTTTATTTTATGACAGAATTTAAAGAGAACCAAGGTATTTATGGAATAAGAATAAAATTATTGAAAAATCTGGATACTGAAGATTTTAGTTTCCTTTTGATGTTTTCTTTCTGGCCTTGAAAAATTTTGTAGAGTATTGCCCCCTCCCGGTTTAAACATTTCCATAGTTGTTTCAAGAAATGGAATGAATTAAAACTTTGTTCATTTTTCAGAGAGGGAGCTTTTTAAAGAAATGATTTAAATATAATTAAAAAATAATTTTTGTTAGATGTTTTATAAGAAATGCAATTTTTAGTATGTTTAATTACTCTTAAGAATTGATTAAAATTACTAGCTACATAGTTTTCAACCATTTTGTATTCTAACTAACCGTTGGTGGAAATCTAGCCTTTTTTTCCTTTATCCATATGCATTGACCTTCTAGGTACAGGAGTAGCATAACCTGTTAGAGATATCATTTTAATTCAAAGACTTGTTTCTCTTGTTTGTTTGTTTCTCTTGTTTGTTTGAACCTCAAGTAGGATATACAGGGTTCTCCTTTGTTTATATTGATATTCACAACTAATTATTTTTATTTTTCAAATGAAGATAGCTTTTTTTGGCAAGTAGTTTTAAAAATAATTGATGCTTTTAAAAATTTGAAACATAAAGTTAAATGTAAAGAAAAAAATCTTAATCACTCGTAATTTCATCACCCAGAATAACTACAATTAACATTTCCTGTCTTCAATATACTGCTTTATTTGCACAGTTTTTTAAAAAGCTGAATCATATATACAAACAAATTTGTAACTTCCTGTCTTCACTTAATATGAATTTACAGAACAATTTTATTTATGAATACTCATGTAAAAATTATAAGTAAAATAGATTGTCAGATTGTACATTAAAGGAAGACTGCTATAGTTGAGATTCATTGAAGATATGCAAAGATGGCTCATTATTTAGAAATATGTTAACTGTAACTCAAAACTTTATTAATTGGTCCGTGGAGAAAAAAATCCTAAGTATTATAGGAAATACCAAGAAAGCATTTGATAAAATTCAGCTTCTATTCCTGGTTAAATATTTTTAATAAAATAGAAATAGATGAATACTGTATTAAAAATTGTGTGTTAAAACAAATGTCAACAGCATACTTTGCACTTTTTAGTCTTATGTGTAGCTTTTTTATCATGAGCAAATTTGACTTATAATTTTTCGTCTTTGCCTATCACATAAGTAAAAAATTACATGTTTGCTTTTAAAGTTTAGATTTTTTTGATTGCTGGTTGGGTTAATAATTTTTCATATCCTGATTGGCCATTTGTATTTTTTGTTTTGTTTTACCTGTTCTCATCCTGTTTTTATTTTGGAGTATTGGTCTGTTTCTTAATGATTTATAACATGTCATTACTCATCGATTTTAACCTTTTGTTGTATATGGTGCATATATTTTTACAAGTATATATATTTAACTTTATGGAGTATTTTGCTATTAAAAATTAATTTTATGATGTCAAATATGTGAATCCTTTTCGTTGATTTTGCCCTTTTAAAGAAGACCTTTTCTGGCCCTCGATTGTACAATGATTTCTCGTTTTTTTAGTCGGAGTCTCCAAGCTGATTTATATATATATTTTGTATTTTTGTGAGGTATTTTCTAGGGGAAAAGTACTGATAATTTTTATCATTTTTTTATAATGCAAATTTTCAGATATACAGAAACCTCGAAAAATATTGCATTAGTACCCATGTACCAATTATCTAGATTTGTTAACATTTTGTCATATTTGCTTTGTCTGATTCTTTATGTGTCATTTTTGTTTTTGTAGTGGAACCATTTTAAAGTAAATTTCAGGTATTAATGTCACTTCTCCTCAAAATACTCTCATGAATCTCCAAAGAATAAAGATGTTTTTGATATAACTGCAGCATTATTGTCACACCTAATAAAATTACCAGTAATTTCCTATTATTGTCTAGTATTGAGTATATTCAGATTTCCCCAGGTTGAAACAGAATCTAATTCAACAATATCATTGTTATATCTCTTTAATCCAGAACAGATAATCTTTCCATCTTTCTTCCTCCTCCTCCTCCTCTTCTTCTTTCTACTTTTTCTCATCATCTTTCTCATCTTGATTGTTGTGGGTGATTGTCTGGTCCATTAGGGTGCTGTGTAGGATGCACACAGCACATCCTTGGCCTCCGTGGTAGCCCCCCTCACCCATTTTGATAACCAAAAATGTCTCCATAGATTGCTGAATGTCTCCTAGGGGACAAAATTACCCCTGGCTGGGAACCACTGCATTAATGAGGGTAGTATCTTTTCTGCACTTAGTTTTTTTAGATACTCATTTCTTAGAATTGTTTTTATCTTGAATCTATTCTGTTCCATTGTCTGCGTCTATCCTTTAGCCTATTTTGCTTATTTATTTTACGTTTCTTTGTTGTTTAGTAAGTGGTAATTTAAAAAATAGCTTTATTGATATATAATTCATGTAGCATACAATTCACCCAGTTAAAGTGGGTGAGTATACTTGGTATATTCACAGAGTTGTGCATTCATTGCCACAGTAAGATGTAGAAGTCATTACACCCATATAGAAAAACCGTCACCCTTTAGCCAACACTCCCAAATCCCTCCCTTGAGTCCCGGGCTCTAACAAATCTGTCTCTTTGGATTTGCCTATTTTGGACATTTTATATGAATGAAATCATACAATATGTGGCCTTTGTTACTGGCTTCTTTCATGTAGCATGTTTTCAAGGTTCATCCAACTTGTAGCATGTATCAGTACTTCAAATTTCTATTGTATTGCCCAATAATATCCCCTTGTATAGATACACCACATTTTGTCTATCCTTTCATCTGTTGATGGATATTGGGTTATTTCCACTTTGGGCCTATTTTGAATAATGCTGCTATGAATACTTGTGTACAGAGTTTTTTATGGACATATTCTCTAGGGTATATACTAGGAATGTAATTGCTGGATCATATGGTAACGCTGTTTAACCTTTTGAGGAACTGTGAACTGTTTTCCAAAATGGCTATGCCATTTTACATTCCCATCAGGGAATGTAGGGTTCTAGTAGGAGGGTTCTAATTTCTGCACATCCTCAAGAATATTTGTTGTTATCTGTCTTTTTGTTTAAAGTTATCTGGCGGGTGAGAAGTGATATCTCATAGTGGTTTTGATTTGCAGTTTCCTAATGCCTAATGATGTTGAGCATCTTTTCATGACCACTTATATTGTTTTCTTTGGAAAAATGTGTATTCAAATCTTTTGCTTATTTAAAAATTGGATTATTTGTCTATTTCTTACTCAGTTTTAACAGTTCTTTGTATATTCCAGGTAAAAGTTCATTATCAGATACATCATTTACAAATACTTTTTCCTATTCTGTGGGTTGGCTTTCACGTTCTTGATGATATCACTCGCAGCACAAAATTTTCTAATTTTGATGTAGTCAGGTTTATCTTTTTTTGTTGTTGATTGTGTTTTTGGTGTCAAAGGTATTTAAATTTTGCAGTGCATTTTCTTTAGTTAGCTTCAGGAGATGGTATCAAGTATCACATAAGCAAGACAAAATGAATAGGTAAAAGTAGGGCTGAAATTAAGCCATTGTAATTTCCCCCAACTTGAATTTTGAAAAAATGTTTTTTTTCATGAATTTCGTTGTTGCATCTAGATGGTATGTGTGTGTTTATTAACTGAGAATTTAAGGGCCATGAGGGGTTGGGTTTACATTGTAGCAGTGCTGGGTAATTAACAACCACTGTGCTTTGTGTGGGGAAGCTAACTACAGTAACCTAAAATTCTCAGGTGTTCCAGTCTTTAGTTGCCCTTCTGTGAGTGTTCTTCGTGGTTAGTCACACCCCCTAGAGGAGGAGAAATCCTCCAAAACCAGAGACCATATGTTTCCAACCCTGCCCTTTCTGCCTGTGTAATCTACTTACTCTTCCTTGCTGAATTCTTGGCGGCATTTTCTCATGATTATTGGGGTGCTTATCCATGATTTTTTCTCCTAGCACATCCTAAGTTTCTGATTGGTTAACTTAGAGATCCCTTAGTAGGGTAGCTCGTTCTTTGAACAGCACTCCAGGTCCAGGAATCATAGCACAGATCATGATATTCTTGAGGATCATCTGTGTTTGTGGTCCAGCTGCCTCTTTGCAAACAGTCACTTGCAGCAGTGTCTGCCCTTATCACCTCCACCTTCTTAGTGTCGTACTTCTTATTAGACATTTAAAATTTTTATTTACTACTTTAATAATTAAACCTTGACAGTATACAAATACATGTCTATTTTTTTTAAATTCCATGTGCAAATCTGTTTTAAAGGTCATGTGTATGTTGAGCTTTTTCCTTATTACCATAATTTGACCAACTATTTTGTCTTGCTTTTTCAAACAGGATTTTAGTTTCATATTTTTCACTTGGTGGAGTGCAAGTTTTGTGATAGCATTTATGATTATTGCTTTATAGAAATAAATGTTAGTGATAATCCATTTACTTAAATATTTTAAATGATTGTTAATTGAATGTTAATAAAAGGAGTTAAAGATATGTTGTGTCTTTTGTAGGAAGAGTGGTATGTGCAATCTAAAAATCATAAAGTATTATTTGCAGTGTATTTTTTGTTAAAAAATTACACGCTTCTTGAAAAGTAAACCAGTACAAAAGTGTATTTAGTAAAAAGTAAGTATTGTTTACTTTTTCCATTTTAAAAGCAGTCTAGGTACTTATATCCATACCTTTGTCTATGTTTAAACACTCATGAGAATTTTTATTAAATTTTTAAAAATTACTCTTAAAGGTAGTGATGTGAATTATCTTTTCCCGCTTTGATAAATTTTTCATTTATCTGGTTTTTCCAAGTTTTTTTTATTGTTACACTTTATAGTTTTTTTTTTGTGAGACGTAGGTTTTTTTGTGTGTGTGTGAAATTACAATTGTACATCATTATTAGTCATGTTGTAGGTACATCACTTCACCCTTAGTGCCCTCCCCCCACCCCCCTTTCCCCTGCCAACCACCGATCAGTTCTCTTTGTCTATATGTTAACTGCCAACTATGAGTGGAGTCATACAGAGTTCGTCTTTCTCTGTCTGGCTTCTTTCACTCAACATAATACTCTCAAGGTCTATCCATGTTGTTGTGAATGGGACGACTTTGTCCTTTTTTATGACTGAGTAGTATTCTATTGTATATATATATACCACATCTTCTTTATCCAGTCATCAGTTGCTGGGCACTTAGGTTGGTTCCATGACTTGGCTATTGTGAATAATGCTGCGATGAACATAGGGGTGCATGGAACTTTTGGAATTGCTGATTTCAGGTTCTTAGGATAGATACCCAGTAGTGGGATGGCTGGGTCATAAGGTATTTCTATTCTTAACTTTTTGAGGAATCTCCCTACTGTTTTCCACAGTGGCTGTACCAGTTTGCATTCCCACCAACAGTGTATGAGGGTTCCCTTTTCTCCACAGCCTCTCCAATGTTTGTCACTCTTGGTTTTGGATATTTTTGCCATTCTAACAGGTGTAAGGTGATATCTTAGTGTAGTTTTGATTTGCATTTCCCTGATGGTTAGTGATGATGAGCATCTTTTCATGTGTCTATTGGCCATCCGTATATCTTCTTTGGAGAAATGTCTGTTCATGTCCCCTGCCCATTTTGTAATTGGGTTGTTTGATTTTTTATTGTTGAGTTGTGTGAGTTCTTTGTATATTATGGAGATTAACCCTTTGTTGGATAAATAACTTGTGAATATTTTTTCCCAATTAGTGGGCTGTTTTTTTGTTTCAATCCTGTTTTCCCTTGCCTTGAAGAAGCTCTTTAGTCTGATGAAGTCCCATTTGTTTATTCTTTCTATTGTTTCCCTCATGTGAGGGGTTATGGTGTCCAAAAAGATCCTTTTGAAGCTGATGTCAAAGAGTGTACTGCCGATATTTTCTTCTAGAAGACTTATTATTTCAGGTCTAATCTTTAGGCCTTTGGTCCATTTTGAGTTTATTTTAGTAAATGGTGAAAAAGAATGGTTGATTTTCATTGTTTTACATGTGGCTGTCCAGTTTTCCCAGCACCATTTGTTGAAGAGACTTTCTTTCCTCCATTGTAGGCCCTCAGCTCCTTTGTCAAAGATTAGCTGTCCATAGTACACTTTATACTTTTATCTTCTTTTCTTTCCTCTGCCCTGTAAATAGTAGTTGCTTGATGAATTGGTTTGACATAGAACCCAAGGGCAAGTGGAACCTAAGTGTTAAGATGCCAGTTAATGATAAGAAAGGAAGATAAACTGGTGAAGATTGTCACTTGGACAAAAACCCCTTTATTTATATAACATTGATTTAGATGATTAATCAGAAATTCTGTGTATTCAATATATACTTATTGAGAGTACACTGTATGTGCCAAGTGTTATACTTGGCACCAGGAATACGTCAATGAACAAAACGTCCATAATTTATGCCCCCATGAGACTTACAGCATATGGTATATAGAGGACAGTAAATAGGCAATTCCAACGTAGTGTAATAAATGAGGATATTGGCCAGAGAGTGGTTGAAATGCTGAACCATGGAGTCCAATCTAGAAGGGAAATGAATCAAGAAGTGGGCTAAGTAAGGAAAAAGTAGAAGAAAGTAGAAGAATCATTGTCTGAATGACAATGAGAAATAGATGCAGTTGATGTAAAATTTAGAACTGAAGATTGTGATCAGAGATTGAGTTAATTTTCACATTTCCTTTTTAGAGAAGACAAGGTGATGATGAAGTCTAGAGTGTGGTCTTATAGTGGCTGAAGTGGAGTTGCAGGGAAACTTGGTGGAGATGAAATGCTTCCAATATTAAAAGTAGAGTGTTGGATGGATTATCTATATGTATATTGAAATAATTCAAGGTTAAGGTAGTATTTGGGATAGAGAAGAATGTTGTGCACCATATGTCAAGAGTTTTGAGTGAACGGTTAGGAGTGCCTTGGAGAGCATTGATTCTCATCTGTGACTGCATATTGGAATCACCCGGGAAACTTTACAAACTACTAATGCTCTTACCCTAACTTTGCTGCACATTGGAAAGTCTAATGGTCAGCTCCCATCCCCAGCTGTTCTGATTTAATTTGTATGGGGTGTAACCTAGGCAGTGATACTTTAAAATGCCCCCCAGGTAATTCTAATGTGGAAGAATTGCACAGGGACAAAGGTTTTTACAGGGAACTGGCTGGGAGTTATGGTTGGGACTGTGACCCTGCATCATGAAGTTGAGGTACATGATAAATGAAAGAATAAGCACCTTTGAGAGGGCTTCAGGAGAAGCAGCTTTTACTTAAAGCAAACCGTGAAGTTTTTGAGGATATAGATGCATTTCTTTTTACAATGAAACACTGTAAACCTAGAGGGAAGCTTTGGGAGGGAGGGAAGCAGTAGGAAGTTGGATAAGGAGGAAAAAGTAAGAACAGTACAGTGGTTAGAGTACAGGAGAGGACTGATAACTGAGTAAATTTATCTCTTGGTGATGACCAAAGATAACAGGGTATAGTGGGTTCAGAATTAGTCTGGAAGGTACACTCAGGAGTCCCATAGTGGATGACATTTGGCAATTGGGTGAATGGTTCTCAGGAGTCAGTTTAGACCTTGATGGGTTGAATTTCATGGGAAGTCCTAGCCTTGTGTCTTTCTCTTCTTTAAGGGGTCTAGGTTGATTATGCAAGATCCTTGGAGAGGCCCAGAGTTCTGAGCTGTTGTTCTACAGACACCCAGGGGAGTGGTTAGAGGCCCGGTCTGTTTGTTCTGACACTGGCAGGAGGAGGCTCTGGAGTGTCAAGGATTGGTTAGGTCTGCACAGCATAGCTCTGCTCACTCTGATGTGCTGACACTTTGCTGTACCTAACAATGGCATAACCTTTACTACTTCTTTACTTTTACACTTAATGCTTTTTAGGAGCAATTTTAGTTGCCCAATTCCAGATTTGTGAGCAGCTATTGATAGGTTTTATTTTTTTCAATGTACAAGAAATGGTATAGACTTAGTGAAAAGGGACCTTATATATTATGTCAGCAAATTTCCTTTATTTATACATTAGAATTCTATGCATAGAGGATCGAAGTGAGTTTCACAGAGAAAACACTCAGTCTAGATTTACCATAAATTGTATATGGGACTAAAGATTTATAATCGTTACACTGATTCAAATTCGTTGTAATAATAAATCAGTTAACTGCAACTCATTAATTTGACATGTAACTTAATTTTTTTGCACTGTTAAGCTTGGAAAATGAGAACATCAGACATCAACTGTCAACAATGCAGCACATTTATTATTTTTTTTAAATTAAAGAAAGCTTTTTAAAGTATGATACTTGTGGGCTTCAAGAGCTACCCTACTTATGCAGATGAACTATGAAATTACTTTTGAATAAAGAACTCATTCAAAACATTATAAAAAATTCCAGTATATTTTCGGTCAGAATAAGGTAAGTAGTAAAGTAGTAAATTTGGTAACAGCTTGATGTAGAAATAAGAAAATTATGTGCTAAATGGAAAACAAGAGTTTTGCATAATTATAGTATATCATGTTAACTAGTAACTAAAGCCCATGTGCTTGTACTCTGCAAAATATATGTCATGACTGAAACTTTAATACTTTTTTTAATTAGATGATTTTGCATACAGTGACCTCATTTCACATGTGTTCCAGTTATGGAGCTAAAAGTAACTTTTCAAGTATGACACCAACTAGAAGAAGCTTATGATGGGTCATGGCGATTTAGGCTAGGATGCTTCCACAGCTGGGTTGTGACATGCATTTTTATATGTATCTTTTATATTAATAGTTTTCGGATGTGCTTAGCGAGGTGGAAACTGAGGAGCAGTTATGCTAAATGGTGCTTATTTTCTTTTTCTCTTTTTGAATTGCATTCATTGACTTACCTGATGTTTAGGTGGATATGAATGGTACCCATTTTTCTAAAACTCAGTTGATATATTTATTAAACAACTCTGCATAACAAGTCAGTTGTCTCAGTCATCTATGTGGGTACATTTCACAGTTTAGTTTTACCAATACAGACTATTTATAGGCGTAGTGTTAAGATATTTCTTTGGCTATGGCAGCTAACATCATTTGGCTTAAATTTTCTAGGCCAAAATTATTTCTAGTATACTATATGTTGGGAAATTCTAACTCAGTTCAAGATTTGTTGTTAGAATATATCAAGTTTCCTCCTGAGGAGAATTTTGGCTTTGCTTATTTGGCTTTGCTATAGTCTGCCACCTTGTAAAAGTAGGGTCGTGAGAACACTAGTTAGGCTCTTTAGTTTTTATGGCTTATCTGATTTTTAGGTGCATCTGGATTTAACTCTCAATCAGACGTATAGACTACCCACGCTCAGTGTTCTTAGACTATCTGATGCTCAGTACCTCTCAAAGCCCAAAAGAATTGATATTGGGGGAAAAGGCCCAAGGATTATTTAATACAACCTTTCTTCTAGATTCTCTAATTTCGTCTATTTTTTTGTTCATTTATAGTTGTGATTAGCTTCTCTAATTTCTATCCTTGGATATAGTTTGACTGCTAGAAAACTATAATTTTAGAACACATTAGTTTTACTCCTTACAGAATTGCCTTCATTGAATTGCCTTTTAATGTTTATGTCCAGTTTTATTTAAAGTCATTATGAGAAGCAATTTTGTTAAACTTTCTAATGACTTTCCTGTAAAACTATGGCTGAGAACATTAACCAGTACTTCATGCTTTGTTTTTCAGATAAATTCCTATATGATACAATTCTTTAAAAATTCAGAGCTGCAGATATAGAGCACCAGTTAATGAGAGGAACCTTGGATATCATCTATTCCCAACCTGTTTACAGATGAAGAAATTGAGACTCAGAGAGGTCAGCTATAAGTAGCTGGCCTAGAACCCGGGTCTAAAAATTGTGTTTTCTAACAACTGACCCAGTTTTTTTTTTAGTTTTTAAAAAATTGAGGTGAAATTAATATAAAGTTAACCATTTTAAAGTGAGCAATCCATTGGCATTTAGTACAATCGCAATGTTGTGCAACTACCACCTCTGTCTATTTCCAAAACATTGTTGTCACCCAAAAGGAAGACTGTATCCATTATAGTTCTCCCCTCTTTTTTTTTCCCCCCTAGCACTTAGGAGCCACTGTTCTGCATTCTGTCTCTATGGGTTTATCTATTCTGGATATTTCATATAAATGGAATTATACAATATTTGACCTTCTGTGTACGCCTTCTTTCACTTAGCATAATAGATCCACATTGTAGCATGTATCAGTACTTCATTCCTTTTTATGGCTGAATAATATTCCATTGTATATAGATACCACAATTTGTTTATCCATTCATTCATTGATGGACATTTGGGCTATTTCCACCTTTTGGCTGTTTTGAGTAGTACTGCTATAAACATGTATGTACATGTATTTATTTGAGTTTTCAGTCCTTTTGGGTGTATACCTGGGAGTGAAATTTCTGGGTCATAAGGTAATTCTATGTTTAAATTTTTGAGGAACCACCAAACTGTTTTACACAGCAGCTGCACCATTTTACATATCTCCAGTATTGTTTGTCTATTTGTTTCCCCTCTACTCTACTATGGTAAGAACACGGTGACTTGAAAAAGAAAATGAGCCAAAGATCAGATTCTTTTAAAGTTGTAAACTCTTACTTGGTACATCTTATGCAGTAGATTTTTCCGCTAGGTTTATGTATCTTTTTTCCAGTGGTTCATTGGTTTATTGAATATGGTTTTGATTTGTTCCTTTCGTTCAAACGGGTAAAGTTGCACACCTTCATTTCTTTTCCCTCACTATATTTATGTTCTGAGAACCTATTAAAATGGTTTTAGAGATTTAAGTAAATGTCAATCTATTTGTTGTACAAAAATAATTCAAAAGAAGAAATAGCAGCAACACAGATAGTCTTGGGTACTTTCAAGGAGTTATTTATAGGTTTTAATTGACTTAACTGCAGGTCAAATTTCTTTGTCTTCCACTTTTGCTTTAGGAGTCAATTGGCAGGACTTGGCAGTTGTGTTTTGAGTCTCTAAATTTGAGGCCATCCCATCACTATAACATCTTTACTAAAACAGTGCCTTCTGTTACACTTAATAAATGGATGTTGCAGAAGATTTAAAGTAAGTGGTTTAAGATAGGTTAAATAGTTATGAAATCTTTTATGCTTTCCAGGTAAGGCTGATTTTGATTTAGTTTGGACTAAATAATGATCCTCTGTCATTATTGAAGTTGCCTGTTTTTTTCAATATTTCATTTTTTATTTGGTTTTAATCATAAAATGACCCTCATTAAATTAATCTCTGTTTGACAAGAAAGAAAAAAAAATTGAGAAGCTACTGTCAACTCTGGAAGATCTAATTGAGTTTTCCTCTTACTAGGGAAAACTTATTATTCCAAATAAAAGTGTAAACCTATATTTTTAGTATTAAGGAAAGAATTTTTAGTTTTAGAAGATAGAGACCTCTTAACAGGTACGTAGAATGCATTTAGCTTTATGGAAAGTATTAGGTATGTTAGACTTTTCTTTTTAATGGTGTAAGACACAGAGAGATTCTGTAATTACCTTAGCTGACAAGAATTTTATTATAAGGGTACATGGCAAAATCAATAAAATAAGAGCCTTATTAGATAGCCAGGCTTCACAATAGAGCAGAAATGGTTGCCTTGCCTGTCTTCATACAGATTGTGATATAGATTGGAATTATGGATACAACACACATCTGGCCACCAGAAGGTCATCTTGTATATATAACACAGATCTAGCTACCTGGTTACCCTGTGACCCTCCTGGCATTAGGCTTTTGTCAGTCCCTATGCTGGTGCCATTCCATTATGATTGACTGTTACTGTCTCATTGCTGCTTTTCTCCCTGTCACCACCAATTGACTGTCCCAAGAAAAGATCTCATTAGTTAGATCAGAGTCACCATTTACTCTAGGCTACCTATATTATTTAATAGGACTTTTCTGCCAAGGCATCTCACAGACCTTTACACCAGCTGTAGAAATCCACCCTTGTAGCTGTGGCCTCCCGTGGTGTGGTCATTTGTGTTATTCAGATCATGGTAATCTATACTTAAAGAATCCCTTACAAGATGGTTTAAGGTATGGTAGGCAGGCATTTTTGAGAAGTCCAAGAAGGGAGGCCGTGTATCAGGTGAATATCTTGTTTGTCCTGAAAGGAAGTTTCATGTTTTTACGTAGATACTACATTTGCTCAGGTACTGCTTTTTGGATTTCTAGTAGCCTTAGTGATGATCTCAATAGCAAAATAATTTGTTACATACAACCCAGCTATGGGTCTTAGGAAGGAGCCCTTTTATACTCCAAGTTTACGTCCTTCTCACGGTTACAGAAATTCACAAGAGACTTCCAAAGTGTTGCTTTAAGAGTATATCTTTGAATTTATTGTACATACACACGCACACCCTTCACACTATCATCTCGAGTTAATTTTTAAGCCATTTAAGTAAAGGAAGTCATTATCCAATTCCGTCTTTTAGAGTGAATAAACAAAAGTTGAGACATTTTGATTGCCCAGGTTCACATGATGTCTTAGAGCAGAGCTAGGATTAGAAATCAGAATTGCTAACTACTTCTGTGTTACAGTGCCTAGTGCCTATTTAGTGACTTAAAAAACCAAAAATGACTTCTATATTCCTGGCACTTATCTAATCTTGTTTAGGATTTTTTCTAGTTGAGACTCTTGGTTCTAAGGAACAGAAATATATCCTCGTTACCTTATGTAAAAAGGGGATTCTAGGGAAGTAAAACGGAATGCAGCTGGTCCTATGGGAACTGAAAAGCTGACTCAGGTCTCAACTCTCTCCCTCTGTCTCTCAGGGAACCACAAAGTCTTTTCCTTGATGTCTTATATTCTTTTATTTCCCATTTTAACAGATTTCAGAAATTTCCCTTTTGCACCACCTATTTGTGATTTCCTAATTTTCTTCCTTCCCTTCTTCACTCCACTAGATTCTTCTTGAGGCTATTGTTTTATTCCTCTTTGAAGTGTTTGTTGTCAGACTAAATTAGGGAAAAGGAAGTGCTTAAATCAGATATGTGAATTCAGATCCCTTTCTGAAATGGGCATATGTATTTATACCACCACTTCCACTAAGAAGTAGGCTGTCTGCCATTTTTTAAACATATTACTCTCTTGGTTTGTCTCTTGTTTTCCTCCTTTTGATAGTGACATAGGTATAGATAAATATTTTTCTTTCATTAAAACAGCTGTAACGTTATGACGATAAAGCACATCTTTGGCATCAGGTGAACTTTATAGCAAGTGATGGGACTGTAGCAATCCTTAAGAGTTCCTGGCTCTTTTTCGTGGGAGTTGTTGCCACTCAGCTTTATCCCATTATTGCCTTGCAGAGATGTGATTCTGTTGATCCCAGATTTTTCTGTTTTTTGAGAAAAGCCAGAAATCCTGATTTTTATGTAATTTTAAAAAAATATTTGTCCAGAATAAAAAAATACTATCTTGGCCAAATAAAAATGCCAGTTTTTGATCCCTTCCTCGGAGCTTAAATTCTTTGTAACAAAGACCAATCAGCATTACCTAACTGAGATAGGTTTGGTTCTGTTGCATGCTAAAGTAAGAAGGGAAACTTGAGTGGAAGCCACAGAAGACTGTACTGGAAAAGGAGACAGGCTCAATCCTTTGGTTTGGAATATTGAGTAATAATAGGGTCATGAAGTCAGATGGGTTGAGACCTATTCCATCTATAGTAGGTATTCTGGCAGTGAATCCTTGCCACCTTCAGCTCCTTATTTGCTGGAGTCCTGATCCTGGGCACTATGCTCAGTGACTTGAAACTGGAGTGGTTAGTTAGGGAGGATATTTTTCTGTTATTTTATTCTGCATATTTAAGTTCAAAATGAAAACACATACACACTACTTTAGTGTTTTACCCCAAGAATATAACCCACATGAATAATAATGTTTCTGTTAGGCAGTGAGTTTCAAGTTCTGAACACTTGATTTACTAAATGAACTCAGAGTATAATATTTAGGACTTACTGCATTGTCTTGATTTATTTATTTTTGTTGAGTCAAAGTGAAGAATTTTTATAGGAAGTCTGCTACTCATTCCATAGGAAAATCAGGGAGATATGTTGGAACTGACCTTTGGCTTTTTTGTTTGTTCTCTGTGGGAGGGAAGAGTAATGTTTCTTGCAAGTGGAACTTTCATAGTTTTGATTGTGCATGTTTGTTCTGTTTTAGGAACAGTTTCCCTTGTAAATAAATTACATTTGTATAAAAATTAGATCTTACAATTACAAATTATATTTAAAAAAATGTGCCCAAAATGTTAGAATTTGATTCCTGATTCTTTACCTGGCTTTTGCCTACATCAGGTTAAATTATGAGAGGAATTTATACAGTAGGCATCTTGAGTAAAGGGAGTGTGATTTTCTTTGGGGGAAATGGGGACAGCCTAGATGGAGCTTGTTGAAGTATTTGCTAATGTATCATGTCACCTGAAATTTCGATCATCTAACAATTTTCCTTAATTAAATGATATATAATTTTATATGTGTTTATAATTTCTCTTAAGGTTTTCTGTATCTGAGTTGTTGATCTCTAGTTTCGTGTACTAAGATGAGGGAATATGAAATCTGTGAAATGAATCTAAATAGTTAATTTTAACATCATGTGAAAATAATTTTTTTACATTTTATTAAAAGTTGAATGAATTTTGAGCAATTTGACTTTTGATATTTGTTCTTTTGGGCATTGTAAGGCTGTGTATCAATTTATTGTGATTCATGAGTAGTGCCATCTTGTTACTGTTCTCTTCCTTTGTAAAATCATCTTGTACTTGTGATTGTTTATATGTAGTTGTTTTTATGACTTTATTTTTTCGGAGCAATTTTAGATTTACAACAAAATTGAAAGGAAGGTACAGATATTTCCTATATACTCCCTGCCCTCACGCATGCATCATCTCCCTCATTATCAACATTACTCACCAGAATGGTACATTTGTTACCAAGGATGAACCTATGTTGACACATGATAATCACCCGAAGTCCTTAGGTTTACTCTTGGTGTTATAATTCTATGGGTTGGACAAAAGTATAATAATATATAGCCATCATTATAATATCATACGAGGTATTTTCACTCCCCTAAAACTGTGTCTGCCTGTCCATCTCCCCCCCACCTCTGCTAACCGCTGATCTTTTTATTGTCTCTGTAGTTTTGCCTTTTCTAGAATGTCATATAGTTAGAATCATGTAGTATATAGCTTTTTCACATTAGCTTCTTTCACTTTGAATTTGCATTTAAGGTTCTCCATGCCTTTTTGTGGGTTGATAGCTCATTTTTTTTTAGCACTGAGTAATATTGCATTGTCTGAATGTACCACAGTTTATGTATTCATTCACCTACTTTAGGACATCTGGCTTGCTTCCAAGTTTCCGAGAATAAAGCTGCTGTAAACGTCTGCGTGCAGGTTTTTGTGTGGACATAAGTTTTCAGCTCCTTTGGGTAAATACCAAAGAGCATGATTACTGGCTCATGTTGTAAGAGTATAGTATTTAGTTTTGTAAGAAATCACTAGGCTGTCTTCAAAGTGGCTGTGTGATTTTGCCTTCTCACCAGCATTGTATGAGAAGAGTTCCTCTTGCTCTACATCCTTGTCAGCATTTGGTGTTGTAAGTGTTCTGGATTTTGACCATTTTAATAGGTGTGTAGTGGTATCTCATTATGGTTTTAATTTGCATGACCTTGGCGACATATGATGTCAAGGATCTTTTCATATGCTTATTTGCCATCTGTATATCTTCTTTGGTGAGGTGTTAAAGTCTTTAGCCCATTTTTTTTCATTTTAAAAAATTTTATTGAGGTCATAATAGTTTATTATAACATTGTGAAATTTCAGTTGTACATTATTGTCAGTCCCCATATAAATGTGCCCCTTCACCCTTTATGCCCACTCCCTAACCTCATTCCCATCTGGTAACCACGAAACTGTTCTCTTTGTCCATGTGTTAGTTTATCTTCCACATATTAGAGAAATCATATAGTGTTTGTATTTGTCTGGCTTATTTTGCTTAACATAATGTTGTTGTGAATGGGACGATTTTGTCTTTTTTATGGCTGAGTAGTATTCCATTGTGTGTATATGTAACACATCTTCTTTATTTTGGCCCCCCTCCTCTTTTTTTTTTTTTTTTGTGAGGAAGATTGGCCCTGAGCTAACCTCTGTTGCCAATCTTCCTCTTTTTGCTTGAAGAAGATTGGTGCTAAGCTAACAGCTGTGCCAATCTTGCTCTATTTTATGTGGGTTGCTGCCACAGCACGGCCAGATGAGCAGTGCTAGGTCCAGGCCTGGGATCCAAACCTGTGAACCCTGGGCTACCAAAGTGAGCATGTGAACCTAACCACTACACCACTGGCTGTGTTTTGGCCTTTTTAAATCAAAGTTGTTTGTTTTCTTACTATTGAGTTTTGAGTTCTTTTTGTATTTTGGATAACAGTCCTTTATCAGATGTGTCTTTTGCAAGTTATTTTCGCCTAGTCTGTGGCTTGTGTTTTAATTACCATAATACTGTCTTTTGCAGAGCAGAAGTTTTCAATTTTAGTGAAGTCCAGCTTATCAGTTATTTATTTCTTGAGGTGTGTCTTTGGTGGTTGTGTCTAAAAAGGCATCACCATACCCACAGTCATCTAGGTTTTCTCCTATGTTGTCTTCTGCACTTTTACAGCTTTTTTGTGTTTTAGGTTTAGATCTTTGATCCATTTTGAGTTAATTTTTTGTGAAGGGTATAAGATCTGTGTCTTAGATTTGTGTGCTTTTCTTTTTCCTGTGGATGTCTGGTTTTTCTAGTACCATTTGTTGAAAAGACTATCTTTTGTTAGTGTAGTTTTTTGGTAAACTTGAATAGTACATTTATTTCTCACGACTTACTCTGTTGCCATTTATAAATGGAATCTTTAAATATATTTGGACATAAAAGTATAAATAGCCTTGAGGATTGGGCTTAAGTTCAGTAAACAAATGATATCCTTTGTCCCACTTTTGAAATGAAGAGTACTTTCCCTGGGGCACACTCTTGAATAGTCTTAACATTTGTGAATCTTTGTTCACTTGGAGTTTTTATTTTTGGAAAATACTAACTTTACGTACTAAAGCTTTGGTAATCAGTTTTGGATAATACCATTTTGTTGGAAAGAGTAAGTAACTGTAAAGAAAAGAGATTGATTTTTCTTGTTAATTGTAAAATTGACTTTTGACGACAATTTAAAAGAAGTTTCAATACTCTTTAAGCTCTGGAGACTTTATCTTTTCTGTATTCCCAAACACCTTGTAAATCTTTTTATTATGGTGCTTATCACATTTATGTTATTATTACATGTGTATTTTACCTTTTTAGTTTGTGATCATATTGAGGGCATAAACTGATTCGTCTTTGTATAGTTAAGGCCCAATATATGCCTGATTATTATAAAATTAATATTAAACCCCCCAAAATAATTATTTTGAAGGACAGTAATTCTTATATAAAATGTACACATACGCACATGAAAAATAGGATATTAGAACTCATTATTTAGTTCCATATTTAAGAGAATCTTTGTCTTAATTGAATAGCCACGTGTGTATTGCTCTACTGTCAGCTAATCATAGGAAACTTTTTGTTTTTGCTAAGTAAGATTAGCCCTGAGCTAACATCTGTTGCCAGTCTTCCTCTTTTTTTTGCTTGAGGAAGATCAGCACTGAGCTAGAATCTGAGCCAGTCATCCTCTACTTTATATATGGGTCACTGCCGCAGCATGGCTGTTGAGTGGTGTAGATCTGTGCCCAGGATCCAAAGCCATGAGTCTGGGCTGCCAAAGTAGAGCATGCCGAACTTAACCACTATGCCACAGGGCTGGCCCCCATAGGAAATTTTTAATCCCAGGTTAATTTCCCAGGTTACTTTCCTGGGCTGTAAATATGTAACATGTTTGTGGGCTGTTCATTTTTTGCAGTGCTTACTTACGAAATGCAAATGAATTCACTATGTAAGTGAATTCTGTGATTAGTGTTTGTGTTTTAAAAATTTTTTTAATGAAAAATCTCAAACATTGAAAGTAGAAAGATTGGTATTATAAACTGCCTGTCCTTACATCCAGCGTAGACATTATCAACTCATGGCCAGTTATATTTTATCTATATCATTTTTCACTTTTCCCCTATTCTCTACTTCCAGAATTATTTTGAACAATATTCCAGATATGTGATTTCATCTATAAATATTTCATCATGCACCTCTAAAACATGATTCTTTTAGAACATAACAATAATACCATTACGCCAGCTAAAAAATAAGCCGTAACTTGTTAATATCGTTAAATATCCAGAAAATGTTTAGAATTACCCAATTTTTCTTTTTTCCTTCCTTCCTCATCCTTCTTCTCCCTCTTTCCTGTTTCCATTCTATTTTTATTAAAATCAAGTTGAGTAAGCTCTACATACTGCAATTTTAACCCGCAGATTCTCCCAAACCCTCCTTCTCCCTCCCCTTTCTCTTTCTGTCTTTTTCCCTTGCCCTTCATTTGTTGAAGGAAGTGGGTCTTTTGCCCTTATTGTTCCCCATAGTCCAAGTTTTGCTTAGTTCTTCTCCATAGTATATTGTAACATTTTCTCATTCTTCTGCATTTCCTAAATCAAATTCAGGTTTGATTTTTCCTTCCCCCCGGCAAGACTCTTTCATAGATGGTGGTGTGTATTTTTCTTTTGAGAGGCATGTAATGTCTAGTTTGTTCATTCTCTCTCTTTCTTTCTGCCCCGACTACTATATCCCTGTTATATTAAGGATTGCAATATGGTGACATTCTTTCATTTCTTCTTTATTGTATTAAATATTTCCTTAAAGAGAAACTGAATTTTCATCAGTTGTCTGATTACCCTGATAAATGCTTAATTCTCCACCACTTTTCTAAAAGAGTTGGTTCTTTAGCACTCTTCAAAGTTGATCAATGGAAATAAAAATAATCTTCACGATTTCACGGACTCAAACATTTGAAGTGCTCCAATCCATTACAGTTATTCTTAGTGATTCCATTTTTAGCCAGTCGAAGGCTCTTCAGGTTGTCTCCTGAGTCCTCTTGACTTATCCTCAGTAGTCTTTGGTAGCTTTCTGATATGGCAAGGTGCCTCAGGCCCGTCCTAAACTCATTCCCTGCTCCAGACTTGGAATCAGCCCTTCCTTCAGTAACCTTGGTTTGTTTTAGTGGAACTATCAGCACTGTTTTTCACTGAAGCAGTTTAAGATTTTCTTTTGTATTTTTTTTATTCTTAGGGTACATGGCACTAACGAGTCACAGTCAAATGGTTATTCCACGTTGTTAGTATATGCAGTTAGATTTGTTTGTTTCACTTTGCTTTTGATTTTTAGAGATTGCTTTTAAAATCTTTTCATACGTAAAGTATTGATACCATTACAAAATCAGATCTACAGAACAAGGTATTTTCAGAGATGTCCAGTTCTTATTCCTGTCCCCTCGACCCCATTTTCTCTATTCCCTATAGATTATCATTTTTTAAAGTTTCTGTATATCCTTGCATTAAAAAAATAAGCAAAGGCTGGCCTGGTGGCGTAGTAGTTAGGTTTGAGTGCTCCACTTCAGCACCCGGAGTTCATGGGTTTAGGTCCTGGGCACAGACCTAGCGCCACTCGTTGAGCCATGCTGTGGCGGCATCCTACATAAAACAGAGGAAGATTGGCACAGATGTTAGTTCAGCACCAATCTTCCTCAAGCAAATAGAGGAAGATTGGCAATAGATGTTAGCTCAGGGCCAAGGTTATACACAAAAAAGCAAATGTATGTATGTTTATAACTCTCTCCTTCTCTTTCTTTTTTTTTTTTTTGGGGATTGACACCTGAGCTAACAACTGTTGCCAGTCTTCTTTTTTTTCTGCTTTATCTCCCCAACCCCACCCCCATACGTAGCTGTATATCCTAGTTGCAGGTCCTTCTACTTGTGGCATGTGGGACGCTGTCTCAATGTGGCCTGACGAGCAGTGCCTTGTCTGCGCCCAGGATTCGAACTGCGAAACCCTGGGCCGCCGCAGCAGAGTGCTCGAACTTAGCCACTCCGCCATGGGGCCGGCCCCTCTCCTTCTCTTTCTTAAATGAATGATAGCTTTACATACTTTTCTTTACTAGTAGGTAATTGAATTTAAAAAAATAAGGGTAAATCTGCTGACACGAAAAGATACAATTTGTTCAAAATACATAGAGTTGACATTTTCTGGTATCTTGATGGATTCTATTAGCTCACATAATTAGAAATTTAACTGTCTTATTCTTTGGTAGCTTTGAAACTTTTGCTTTAATCAATTATTTTTAAGGGATAGTTGTGTATCTACTAGATCTTTTATCAGAAATTCAGGAAACCTTGGTAAAGTAGTTTTGTAGTTTGAGGTTTTTGTGTATTTGCTGGAAGCCTGTCAGAACTGTTCTAGACCCTAATTCAGTGATTTCCAATGTATGGGCGGCTGTGGGGACAGGGAGGATCTGCAGCCTAATTTAGTTTATATCCTGAATAAACAAATACATATTGTGAATGTATCTGCTTTTATTTCAAACTGTGTAGAGGCATTTTGTATTTGATAGAATCTAGTTTAAAAAACACTGAATTCATTGTATCTTTTTTGGTTTTCTTGTATTTTTTTGTCATTGGATGCTGGTAGTCTTAATTATGTGGTAGTCTGTGACCTTTTATAAGTACTGCTCTAACTAAAAAAATGCAGGGTTTGTTCAGGTAGTCACCTACATATATGGATGTAATTCATTCTTGAAAATGTATAAAAGTTAGACAACAGACTTCTGTTACAAGGGAGAGGGTTCTATTACCAAAGAACTAAAAATATATAAGGGGTACTGTGTATGTATGTATAACCTAATTATTGTGGGCACCCCCAGTTAGGAGAGGAAGGAGCAGCTCCACAGGTGTCCAGTGGCCACTGTCTTTGCCATCTGGGCAGTTAGCCAGTTTGGAGAGAAGGGTGGTAGTTTGAGATGTCTGCCCTTTCCATAGGCCCTCTATCCTTCGTGGCTCAAAAGCTGGATTGAAAACTTGTACCATATCACTAGTCTTTAATTGTCTTCATAAGAATATACTAGGTACTTTAAATAGGGGTGAGTGGAAGAGGATCTTTACTCCCTTGTCCCTGGAGCATGAAAAGGATTTGGGACCAGTTGACCCAATAGATGTACTGATGATCCCTGTGTGGCTGCCTCCCTGAAAAGGAAGTAATGGTGTGGGCTGGTGTCAGGATATGTTGAGACAGCCAAAAGAAGACTATTTCTGTACAGCAATCTCATGGGAGAACAAGGACCAAGCTTTTGGGTGATATATGTATATATTTTTCTTTTTTTTTTTTGAGGGTGGGGGCTTGATGTGTGTTGTGCTTGTAGGAGTGTATAGCTCTTTCTAAAGCCAGAAGGTGGGGATGAGGAGAGGCACTTCAATTTAGAGTCCTTTTCTTTTTCACTTTCTCTTCACCTTTTCCTTTTCTTCCCATTTCTCCTGTCCTCCTCTTTTCTTCTTTTCCTTCTTTTCCCATTCTCTCCCCCATTTTACTTTTCTGGTTAGTAAATTAATTAATTAGTTCCATATTTAGTGAACAGCTTCTTTGTACCAGGCCTTGCTTAAACTATTATATAATATTGAATGAGACGAGGTTCCATGTTAGGAGCACATTCCATTGAAATTACTTCAAGAAGAACTTTCAACTTATTGTAGATGGATTAAGGTGGGAGGAAAAGAATATAGTTGCAATAAGGCCACTCTTCTTATGGGTACTTATTTTTGTTGTTAAACTTACATATATAATTTCTTTGACCGCAGTTGGCACCGAAGTGCTATCAGCTTTAAGATTATCAGCCCTATCTGTCTGGCTGTCCTATGCCCTATAATGTAGTCAGATATACCAGGTGAATATAACTCTGAGAATGGCTGACCCATTCTAGTGAGTCTCATGTCAGAGTCCAAGGTCTATTCTCTGAGAGCTCTGACACTCTTTTCTTCATGTGATCTACAATAGCTGTTTCCACTTAGCCCGTCTCCACACGCAACCAGGAGAGTCTAGGCCTGGCTCTGCATCCAATTAGCTGTGTCATTATGAGCAAAGTTACTTAACCAATCTAGTATAGCTAGGCTTGACTTGAGAGATGATCTCACACCTCAGCTCCTTCATTGTGCTCAAGGGAATTCTGCATCAAAGAGAGTTTAGTGATTTTGCAGAAGTTACACAGAAAGTTAGTGGCAAACTGGAATCTGTGATTTCTGACTCTGTGTTCTTAGTACTCTATTATGCTGCCTTTCCTGTCATAAAAGACTGTGGTGAGGATCAAGTGAGGTAAATGTCAGTATGACTCCATAGGCATAAAATATCATGAGATAAATTATTCCTACTTGCTTTCTATCATCAGGAGGCATATATGATCCTTTGCATTGTTATTTCTTGATTCTCAAGCATCTTGGCAGCACGGGTCATTTTTTTGTCCAAACCAAACAGATGTCTGGGCATGCTAATAAATTGACACCCTTTAAAACCAAAATTCTTCCCATTATTTATACATGGATAAACTGATTATCTCATAATAAAAATTACATATTTATATTCAGGCCAGGGATTTATTACTTTTGTTACAAGTAGTTTTTTGACTAATTTCTTGGAAGGCCTATTAAGCTGATTAGCATTTACATAAAAGAAAGTACTCATTTATGACTTTAGCATTTTTCTCTTATTGTGACTTTTAACTTTAGGCAATTGTCAGCTGACAAATTTTAAGGTTCATTAAGGAGTCAGGATTTGCCTAGCATCAAACCTCACTCTTATACTTATTAAGCTGTGTGACCTTGGGCAATTTTTTTTAATTTCTCTGTGCCTTAGTTTCTCTCTTGTTAAACTAGGAATAATAAAATTGACCACTAAACCATGGTCTCATTTACTCGCCACAACAATCACATGACGTAGGTGAGAAAATGAAAGCTTGTAGTGGTTACACATCTAACAAGTAGTAAAGGTGAGGTTTGCACTCAGAGTCTATACTTTTTGAGCACCAAGCAGTACTACCTTCTTGATTACTTCATAAGTTGTTCTGAGAAGTAGGTGAGATAGGGTATGTAGAATGCTTGGTACAGTTTTGGTTTTCAGAGCTTTTTGGGTTTTAGAATTGTAAATAAGGTTTTGTGGACCTAGAGATTTATTTAGGGAGACTTATATATATGTAATTGTCCTTAGTTCTAAGCAGTTTTGGTAGCTTGTTAGAAATAAAAGAATCACAGACCCCACCCCCGACATACTGGATCAGAATCTGCATTTTAATAATCTGCATTTAAGAACTTTAAAGTTAGAGAAGTACTGCAGTGGATGATCTTGACGGTTTCTTCTAACTCACAGGTGGTGAGTCAGTGATTCTAGGGAACCAACCAGTGTCGCTCTTTCAGTGTTGATTATTGTATTTAGAGAAGAAAATGGTAACATATCAAGGATTATTTTATTGTAAGTCACTGTAATGTAGACTTATTTATATTTTTTGGCTTCCATTTTAAGTCAATTCTTGAGGTAATTAATACCTGTTTGAATTTGTGAAAGGTTTGTGACCTAGTACAAAAATTATCCTAAATTTTATCATCCTGTATCATCTTAGGAAATAATTAGAATTCAAGATTTTTAAATGGTTTTAGATCAAATGTTTTTCTTAATCGCACCAAATAATAAGATTGTGATATCAGCTAATTATATATATGGGAACACTAAGAATAACAAAACTTTCTTATTTTTGGTCAATTCACTATTCTGATGTTTCAATGAAGAGTTTACTATTTGAAGTTAGCTATTGTAAGAGATTACAAAGCAAATGAGCATCTGACTTGCTTGATTGGAAATGTTTAATTTTATTAGTCTCTGGAATATAAAAATTTCTCTCAAACTTAGTTAAGGAAAGGCTCTTCTCTTGTCGATTTTTTTTTTAATGTGACAGTAATGTCTGTTTTGTTCATTGTTAAATCACTTGCACCTGGCACATTGTAGGTATTCACAAATATTTGTTAAATGAATAAGAATTTGTTTTTTGGTGATTTTGCTACCGTTTTCAAATGAATAAGAAGAGACTTGTAGGATTCTGAAAATGAATTTTTGGACAGTGGAGCATCTCCTTATGTTAACTAATTGCTGCATTAAATAATCTTCATATTAACTAATTGTGATTCTTTTTTGAAAATTTTGCTAATTGTGAAAGATAGATTCAAACAGAAGAATAAATAAAACATTTATACAGTTTAAAGCAAACACCTCATTAAGAAATAGAAACACTACTGAGTATTTAAGAAGCCTCCTGTGTGTTATCCTCCAATTGCATGCTCCCTTCCTTTATCCCCAGAGATACCCGCTTATCCCCTTATCAGTGGATAAGATTTTGAGTGAATCTTGGAAAATAGCATCTGTTTCTCATAGTTGGGCATCTGGCAGTACTGTAGTGTGGATCAGGTACTGGATGTTCAGCAGAAGTATTGTCAGAGGGACTGGACTGCTGTGTACTTTATGCTAAATCACCATGGCCTGCTTTCAGTCTTACAAGTCAGAGGAGACCACTTCTGTAGGTGAAATAGTATCCCCAGCTGATTCAGGGAGGAGATCATGAGGGGAGAGCAGAAACTTCATCAGCAGGCCTTCAGTCCTTTGTTAAAAAGATGATAGTGGGCAGGATGAGGAAAAAGGATAATAAAAATACAGATGAACAAAAATTGTACCAGCCCTATATAGAAGAAGAAATAAAAAACTCCACTGAATGACATAAAAGAAGGTATAAATAAATGGAAACATATTTGGGGCATTTTGGTGTAGGAAGACTCAATTTTTAAAGATTGGCACCTGAGCCAGTCTTTTTTTTTTCCTGCTTTTTCTCCCCAAATCCCCCCCGTACATAGTTGTATATTTTTTTTAGTTGTGGATACTTCTAGTTGTGGCATGTAGGACGCCACCTCAGCGTGGCCTGACGAGCGGTGCCATGTCCGCGCCCAGGATCTGAACCAGTGAAACCCCGGGCCACCAAAGTGCAGCGCGTGAACCTAACCTCTGAGCCACGGGGCCGGCCCCATGGAAGACTCAATTTTATAAATTCTCCTTAAATAAATCTTGTCCAAGCTTTCTCTTCATGTGTCATCTAATCATTAGAGCTTCTTAGACTAGCCATATTCAGTTGCTTTATGTTTCTGCATAGTACTTATCCCCATTTTATATATTTACTTGTCTTCTTTCCTCTTCTGGAATGTAAACTTATGAAGGTATGTAAATTTTTGAGGGTATGCTTGTCTTTCTCTCCTTACTAGAATGTAGACTTATGAGGGTATGTTTTATTCCTTGTGGTTTCCCCACACCTTGAACTTACAGCACATAGGAGGCAATGACTGGTGAATGAATGAATGAATAAATACTGCTGTCCTTTCTCGCATAAGCCACAGTGCTTATTGTCTATTCCATAGTTTTTTAGTCATTAATTTTGTTCGGTTTAGCATCTTATAATGCTTTCTATTATTTTCTTTTGGTTCAGTGTCTAATTGTTCCATTGCTATAAGACATTCTTCTCTGTGCTCCTTGATGGCAGGAGTGGGACAAATGCTTCCTTTGTGTACTTCACAGTACAAGGCAAATGGATGTAGGAACTTGTTGAATTGAATACATTTTATTCATTATGACTTAAATTGCTAAAATCCAGTTTGCCTTCAACAAAAGGAGTATTTTTATTAGATAATACAGTATAATTCTAAACAAGATAGGATTTTTATTTTTAAGGATGGAGAATTTTTGGAGACGTTTTCTTGAGCTCATGGTAAACTTTGGCAACTGGAAGTTGGAACTTTTGCAGTTATAATTTTACAGTTTCTCCACACAATTTGAGTAAAAGAAAAATATCACAATTTTCAGTGAGATATGGATTTCTTACCTTGAAATTTTAATTTTGAAAAGTCTTGACATGCTGTAGTTATCATGCTTTAGTTGGGACTTAAGTTTTAAAATGAAATATTCTAAATAAGTATAACTTTGTAGTCTACTTAACATTTTATATATGCTTTTGCATATATAAATACACAAATATTTTTACAAATACTTCATCATTTCTCATGCCCGCTTGTCATTCAACAATTTTTGTAACTATTTCTTGTTGTACCTTTACATTGCCACTAGATTTTTAAAAATCATTGCTGTTCTGCGTATCTCTTTCTACATACAGATTTTGTATATTGTTTCTTGGAGACAAATTTCCAAGAGTGTAATTAACATTTCAAAAGTAAATATCTTAACAATTATTGAAACAATGCCATAAATATTTAAAGGAGAAATTTAAAACTGTGTAAAAGTTGTGTTGGTTCTTTTCTTATTCGTATAGAAAATTATTTATTAAAAAAATTATTTTTTGCTTTATTTCAGACCAGTCTATCCATATGGGGATGGGGAAGCCTTGGCATTGTCCTTTCTCTAATAACCTTTGGACCCTTTGTAATATTTTATTTGGCATTTTATATCCTCTGCTTTGTGGGTGGGTAAGTATACTCAATGATAATTTTACAATTTATTTGTTATATTTGTTCAAAATTGAGACAAATGACCATGAAAAATGGAAGTATGATTTATTTGTGAAAGCTGTTTTTACAAATTGGTTTTACCAAAGTTTACAAAAGTAAAATTAAGGTACCCATAGATAGAAAAACAGTGATGCTGATGATTTGTACCAGAAATATGGTTAGTCATCTTCGAAAATAAAATTTCAATTTCCAGTGATATAAACTTTTTGTGGTAATAGGAAAAGTTTTAAAGATTTTTTTATTCCTTTTGGTGTTACTCCCCCGTTAAGGTTGAATCTCCTTATCTTTGTAATACTAATAAGATAAGTAAGTTAAATTGAGATGATGCATCAGGTTTTACATCATAGAAGGTACTTTTTCATTCATTAGACTCCAAACAATATTAGTTATTTCCCTTGGTGAATGCTGTCATTTTGTTCTAGAAAATTCACACATACATCTGGTTTTACAGTTTTCTCTTCATGATTATTTGGTTTACAATGTTTATTCTTTAGTTTGATTGATAAACCTTTGCAAGAGAGATTTCAGTCATGATTTAGTATAGCTTCCTATGCAGAACATTTAGTATCAGACATGAATTCTATGTAAGAAAATTTATAGAGAAGCGAGATGCTTATTTAGATACTCTAACCAAAGTCTCTTAGCTGAAATGAGTATTTTGTTGTTAATATGTGTGTATGTATCTCTGTGTGTATGTACATATGTATATATATATATATATGATACATTTATGTAATTATTTGTGAAATGAATACCTGTGAGTTCTTTTAAAAAGTCTTTTGAGAACCCCAAACATTTGGAGGAATTGTTTGATCCTGTAAGTTTAGAGGACTTAGCTGGACTGAATAGCATATATCAACTGTGGCCTGAAAGACTGTGTAAGACACTAAAGGGGTGGCTTCAGAATTTATCTACCACCTATTACCTCTTTCAAGACGTGGGTTTGAAAGTCACATGTAGCCATTTATAGGGAGTGCACCACTGATTGTTGAACAAGTGAAAATTAATTGAGTGGCTACTTCAAGGACTATTCATAAAACTGCATTTTATTTTAAATTTTGTATTTTCATCATAATTGCTTAGATATGATACTGTATACTGAAACAATTAAGAAATAAGTCATAGGAATCAGATAAATGGAGTTTTGAATATTTTATTGATTATAAACATGATTGAAGACTTTACAGATCTGCAGCCATTTGAGCTTCCTAAATTACACTGCTTAGTCACAAATTAAGACCAGAGCTGCATGGTTGCATCTCTGCTCCATAGGGTAATGGCTGCTTTTACTGATTGCAAAGGAGATTGTGTTGAGGAGATGTTTCTCTGAAAAGGAGAGATTTCTTCTGTTTCACTAATTTTATAAGCCCTTGGCAAAAGTAAAGGAGAAGGATTTCAGAATACTTCCCAATACTTCAGAAAGGGAGGAAATTGCAGCTTTATAGGCAAAGATAGGACCCACAGGAACGCTTGGAAGATGGAGTCTCTTAGACTAAACTACTCCATATAAAATTTGGGAAGGGAGAAGGGTGATGAATCCATTCATTTTAAAGTCATGGGAACCTTTGTTGTTCCCTTTTTGAGTCTGCTAATTTATCAAGGAATTATTTCAAAAATTTCTTTGAATACTTGTAAAGTTCTCTAAAATATTTTAGATAAGATGGGATATTGAGGTGTATGGGAGAGCCACTAAAAACTCTTGAGATAATACTGAGTCACATGGCGGGATCTGAAATTCTAAGTTCATGCTATGTCATAAATTGATCTGATGTTCTGTTCCAGACCTTTGATCTCGGTGAAACTTACTGCCTCAGTAAGGGGACTTCTACTTATATACTAGCAAACCTCCCCAAATCATCTCAGGGGATTAGTTAATTAAGCATTTCCAAGTTACTCAGTTAATGGTCATTGAGTACCATAATTCGTGAGTCAAACCTTTCTTTTGGCTATAGTTACGAAGAGTGATTGTGCCTTCTTTAATATAACTTACTATAGTTTAATTCCTGATGTATTTTAAGAGCAAAAATAGGCTTTTAAATATCAATCTTAAGTAAACTAATTACATTTCATATAATTAATCATTTCTAAGTTTTAGTGTGCTTTTTATTAAGTTTAAAGATATGTTTTTGTTCTTTTTCTTACCTAAAATGCAAGTTTGAGAGAAATTAATGCATTTTCCAATGGAAACCACCCCCTATTTTTTTATTTTGCTAATAAAACAAGTTTTTACGTTAAGTTCTTCTGTTTACCTCTTTACGATGTTGATAATGTATATGTTTTGATTATTGTCAAAGCTAATCTCTTATTTTCTAATATAAGGAAACTTCTGGAAAGAAAACCACCCAGGGATTTTTATTTTTTGTTATTTTAGGATATCATTGATATGGTACTGTCGGTTATTTAATGGCATTCTGTTATGTTTGTTTGGTTATGCAGTCATTTGTAGCACCTATTTTTACTCTAACCTCAAGGCTGAAGCTATTAATTAGATGCTTTGTAAGATCAGACTGATCCATAGTTTACTTTCCTACTGTCATACTCTGGGCAAAGGTTAATGTTTTATCAGCCTGTTTCATCATGATGTTTTTAGAAATACATTGTTAATATAAGCATTTTATTTTGTCTGTAAATGTGCTTATAACCAGGTAACACTGAAATACAGAGCCAACTTGATTCTTAGTAATAATATCAGATACAACACAGATAAGTGAAATTTACTGATAATTCTGAGGCGGGCCTTTTAAAAAAAGAAACAAAACAGAATTGATGACTTGAGCTGGTTTGACTTTATCTGTGTTCTCCCCCTCCTCTCTGCTTTTGTGGTGCCTGTACTGAAGAGCAGTGAAGTGGCAGATAGACAGAAAATGCAGAGGCTCTTGAGAATCTTCCTTTCGGTAGTTGAGGCTGATCATATTTTAATTTTTCACTGTTCCCTTCTTGTCTCTATAGTTTTTGAATCATTGTAAGATTACTATAAGATTATTATAAAATTAAAATAATTTTCTTCTTTTATGGATTTCTTATCTACTTAGTGGTGCTTAGATTTAATTGGTAAATTTTAAATATAGGAAATATTGATAGCATTTAGTTAATACTTAAAGTAGTCCTAAACCAGTATATATCTTACCTTGACTCTATAATTGTTTTAAAAATAATTAACCTTTTGGGGTATATTTATATTCTTGTTTAAATTCCAGGCTTATTTAAAATAAATCATAAACTAGCTCCTGTCTAGCCTTTATTTGTTTATTCTATATTTATAATGGCAAGTTTTATTAATATCTCATGTTAGTTATTTAACAGAATTATAGAAGTGTGTGATTTAGCTATAGAGGTAGATCTCATTTGTCTTTATCCTTGGTTATTAGCTAGCCTGCTTATTTAATGAGGGCTGATTTTCCTGAAGTTTGAAAACGTCGTCTGAAATCTTTTTGTGAAAAATGTTGATTGAAAACTTTGAAATGCAGTATTGTTTAAATTCATAAGACGTTTATGGTTGTTTTAAACTTCAGAACATAAAATCTGTCACTCCCTTGCCTTGCCAAAGTCATAAACTGACTTTTTAGTGAAGGATAAACTGTCTGTTAAATTTGAAAAATCTATTTGGTAATAGATGTGTTAAATTATAGTAAAATTTTGTTTTTGTATCTATAATTAATTTTTTTTTTTCAGAGGTTTTGTGGTTACTCTCTTGTTTGGAAAAACAAACTCAGAGAAGTACCTAGAGCAGTGTGAACACTCATTTCTTCCTCCAACATCAACTGGGATTCCTAAGGTAAATACGGTAAAGGAATGTAAAACCTCAAAATCCTGTTCTATGCAATGATAATAATGTGATCATCTATATATGGCTTCTCAGGTTTTCCTATAATTCACTAATGCTCACTGTAAATTTATGGGAGACTTTCTGATCATGCTTAGAAAATGCAATTTAAAAGCTCACTGAAAACTTTCTTAGTGTTAGATGTTAAAAGTAGGAATGCAAATTTGAGGAAAAGATAGAAATTTAGGGTCTTTTCCTGCTATCTTAACATAGAATTTCAAAGCGTCATGCTTATGATTTGTGGAAATGTCAATGAATATACTGTTGTGAATGAAATACATTGTACAGGAACCAGAGGGGGAAAAAGGGACATTTTAACTCACTTGAAAAATATAGCTTGCAGTTAGGCTATGCAATATCTATAATTTTAATAGTTCAGGCCCAAATTTTATATCATCTTGAATGTTGCTATTTGTCTATTCTTTTTTTTTTTCCTCCATATCATACTCTAGAAATGAAATTGGAATTGAGTGCTATAGGTAGGCTTCAAATTTGCATTGCCTTCAGTTCTTGTTGTGAGATTGGGATGGTTTCATCTTTTTTGAAGAGAGACAGATGGTCTGGAGTTGATCTGAAAACTTAACCGTACAATGATTAACTTGTCCATTATGTGCAAAGATGTAGGAGATGCAGAGAAAGTTATACAGTATTATTGTACATTACTGAAATAAAAAACTTTCATCCTATCCCACTGACTTTCATGTTGATAAATAAGTTTTTTCTAATACTTATTATAACCTTTAAAGTAATCTCTGAGATGTTTTTCTGCTCATTAGTATGTATTCTTTGAGTTTGCTAACAAATCTTTCTGAGGAAATGAAACTTTTCTTTTTTTGAATCATTCTTAGCCACCTATAATGTCCATTTATTTGAGTGGTAAATATAGAAGATGGGAAATATTTTAAGAATTAAGATTCTAAGCAGTAATAAATCATAGTCAAGACTCATTAAGTCTATATAATGTATTTTATAGTAGATGGTATAAAAAATAGTGATTTTGATTTGCCATTTCTAAAATTATTTATAAGTGTGTTTTTATGAAAAAAATTTTAGGGGGTCTATGTTATAACTTGAAGCATATGTTTTATATAGTTGTACTTTGGTTTTGGGGTTTTTTTTTGACTTGACTGAAAAACATTTTAATGAAAACAAATGATTTTGAAAAGAGGAATTCAGGTGTAGCTACTACCCATGTGAAGTCTTCTGGAAAAACCCAACTGTCCTTATTATTATTATTATTAGGTTTGTATTTTTAATTGAAGACTATTCCACTGCTTTTCACCCTATTTCCAGCCCACTGATCTTTCTGAAGACTACAGAGAAATTCATTTTCTTTAGTTGCTAAAAATCGTCCCTAAATGAAATCAATTAAAACCATGTTTATTTGGCAGCGGATATTCTGTTTTGAGCTGGGAAGAGGGAAGGAGGAGGAGAGGAAGTGTTTAATAAAGATAATTATTAATTTGGCTCACTTAAAATACTAACTTATGGTTTTAAAGTTTCATTGAAGTATGGCAACAGTATACCTGTATATTTTCAGTTTCCTCACATTCTAAATAGTGTTTACTGATTTTATTAAATTTTTGAGGATAACCCTAGGTTTTCTTTTCTGGATGTTAACTTTTGTTAACTTGAGAAATAGTGCTTGGTTTATACTAGAGTTTCAAGACATAAGGTTGTTTATTGGCTTGAAGATAATGACAGGGAAGTTACAATGAATATTTAGTTAGAGGTAAACTACAGAGATTTTAAATCGAGAAACTATGCAGTAAAATGTTATGGTTTCCTTTAAGTGCTTAGAAGAAATGAAACGGGAAGCCAGGACTATAAAGATTGATAGAAGATTGACGGGTGCCAATATTATTGATGAACCTCTCCAACAAGTGAGTTTCAGTATGTTTATTTGAATTCCATATACTATTGTGTGCTAGGTGTATTTCTTTTGAGAATACTAAAACATAATTTTTTACTATTTATGTAATATGCTGGAAATTCATTATAATGCTGTCCTTGGGTTCTGTACATAAAGATGCTGCCTTATTTATGAACTCATTTATAATGAGGTAGTTCACTTAAAATTAAAGCCTTTTGACTAAGTTCACATTTAGAAGAAAGTTTTTACTGACTTATTTGATAATGTTTCTAATTATTTTATAGTTAAAATGTTATTCTTTAGCTGATCAGCTAAAGGGCTGGCCCTGTGGCATAGTGGTTAAGTTTGGTGCACTGTGACAGCCTGGGTTTGCGGGTTCGGATCCCAGGTGCAGACCTACATCACTCATCAGCCATGCTGTGGCAGCGACCCACATACAAAATAGAGGAAGATTGGCACAGATGTTAACTCAGGGCAAATCTTCCTCAGCAAAAAAAAAATACATATTTTTAATATTTTAAAATATTTTTCATGTTTGATTATATGAGTATTACAGGTAATGTGCACTTTAGAGTTCTAACATTTATTTTATAGATGAACCCGTGTTTAGTTTATATGATTTGCAAAAACATTATACATGAAGTTGTATTATTTGCTATTTATTGGCTAACTTAATACTGTTGGCAGTATCAAAGGTATTGGAATTAAGTGAACTTCTAAGTCATTTTTTAATTTGACTGCAATGAATCTGATGATGTAATCTTGGAAAAATGGTTTCTTTTTGAGAATTAGGGTTCATCGGCATGATTTTGCATCTCATTCCATCAAACTGATTAAAATTCTTCATTATGTTATAGCATGGAAAATTTATTTTTTCTACAAGCTGTATCTTTGCCTGAATTTGGGTGGGCTTGGCCATAGATAACTCTTTAATTTTTAAAAAGATGTATGCAGTGGATCAATTGGGATACCAAAATCATTTAAAATTTTTTGAAATGGTTTTTAGTGTATTGATGCTTTTATAATGAAGCAGATTATTTACCACCACAATTTAGTATGTAGAAAATTAATATAAATTGGCAAATAATCCTTTTAGGTTTTAGTTTGCCACTGTTACTTTCTGAATCCTAAAAAGTTGTTTTTTTCCCCCCAATATTTTTGTTTTAGGTTATCCAGTTTTCTTTGAGGGATTATGTCCAGTATTGGTATTATACACTAAGTGATGATGAATCTTTTCTTCTTGAAATTAGGCAGACTCTTCAAAATGCACTTGTTCAGTTTGCTACTAGGTAAGGTCACTGCATTGTATTTATGCAGAAAAATTTAAATGTATTGTTTGTACCAGTAGGGAAAATAGCTTTTAAATGGGAAGAGAAAATTGATTATTAAAATCTAAGTAGAACAGTAGATTATTATTGTGGGATAACTCTCAGATTATAGAACTAGATTCCTCAAAACCTTTAAATTACTCCTTTAAACTTAGCCTGTGTACTTGCAGAATGTTTATCTTGGTTAAGCCCTGTTCTCTCAGTGTTTATCGTTATGTCAGTTTCTTCCTCAGGGTCCAATCATGTGACTTTTCATAGTCTTTTACTCTACTTATTGATAATACTTTTTTCCCCTTACCCAGATATTTGTTTTATTTGAGTGTTATGGAAAGTCGTTTCAGTATAACTGCTCTCTTACTTTTGGCACTTACCTAATAGAAGTCCTCTTAGAGGGAGAAGAAACCAAAGGAGCATAAGTCATTGGAGAATATTCAGTTTATTTATTTTCAGAAGAGATATTTATTTTAATGAGTTTGCTTTAAGAAACACCCACTGATATACTCTCTCTCATATGACAAACTATTTCGGTCTGTATCCTTGTACTTAAACTGCTTGATTTTTGGGGGGGGGGGCGTTTCATATCCAGAAATTATTTATTTTTGAAAGAAAGCGTTTTACGTTTGGAGGAGTTTGCAGTCTTTTTTTTTTTTTTTTAATTAAAGGATTTTGCTACCTAATACGCACAAGATTTTCCCACTAGCCTATAGTCTCAAGGCAGGAGGCTGCCTGCCTTGGTCATGAATACGTTCTCAAATCTGAAGGTGTTATTCTTTAGCCAACCCCCTTCTTCCCCACTTAGGTTCTTGAAATACAGTCTTGTACTTCTGAGAGTCTTGGAGAATAGAGTTTCACCCTAGGGCTCTTACTGTGTTTTCATCTCTGGGTGCATTGATGTTTCCAGCTCATGCTGCTCTGTTGAGACTTTTCCTCTATAATTCAGTTATCGTAAACTTTAGAATGGAAGGTTCGTTCCTTGACCTCAGGTGACTGGGGGGGCCTGCAGTAAGGTTTATGGTTTGAACAATAACCTTCCTTGTAGGGATAGATTTGAATTCCTTCTCCCTTGTGATTAACAGCAAGCCTTTGCAAAATAGCCAGCCATAATTACGAGTGTAGACTCACTTGGAACACAGAAAAATATAATAATCAAAGAAGGTTAGAAATTGGATTTTATCTCCTTTATTTCATACATGCAGTGTTACTGAGTATTAGATGTTCTTTCAGATAACTCTTCTGAATCATTCATTCACTGCTTTCTGTAGTAATACCATCCTAATGATTTCTTACTTTGAAAGGTTGAGAAGAAGAAGAGGTCATTATTCTGTGTCTGACTGCCTAAGAGTATATAAAAATATAGTAAATTTTACACCTGGAAAGAACTTTGAACTAGTAATTAGAAACTTGAGTTTGCATCCTGCTTTACTGCTTAGCTGTGGAACTGTGAGCAAGTGTTTTAAACTCTTTGAACCCTGGTTTTTCTCATATGTAAAATAAGCAGCATAATACCTGCTCTGTTCTGCGTTTGTCACAGGGTTATTGTCAGGATCAAATTCATGTATTCATTCACCTAATATTTTGTCCCTACTTTGTACCAGCCAGGTGTTGCAGATACAGCAGTGAATAAAACAAAAGTGAGATGTAATGAAAACAATACTTGTGAAAATGTTCTGAAAATTGTGAAGCAATTTAGGAATTTTAGTTCTTATACCATCCAACATCCATAATTTTAGGATTGAGGAAGCTAAGGTCCAGAAAGATTGAGTGTTTAGTCCAGGATGATCCAGTGAGTTGAGGGCAGAGTAAGAATTAGAATCAGATTGCTCTTAATAGTCCAGAGTTCATTCCTTTTGCCTCTTCCCTACCAGATATGTTATGATCTAGATTATGTTAATTTCTCTACCTTTCTTTCCCCTCATTGCACTCTTTTCCTTGTTTTTGATCCCCTAACCACCTTTTCTTTAAACTTCATGTCATAAGTTTTTTTCCTTTCTATGCTATGAAGCTAATATTTGGGTGATTACAGGAAGAGCCAGGTTTCTTCCATCCTAGACTTATCTAAATTTCTATCTTTGCCTTGCCATTTGGCCTTAAGTTTTTGAGCAAATTAATCAGCTTCTCTTGAGCCTTGGTTTCCTTGCTTGTAAAAGGCTGATGATAACTACATTAGAGGCTGCTTTCAGGCTAAAAACTATGTGAAGTACAGCCCCTAGCATACGGTAAGGCTCAATAATTGTTTGTTTGTGCCTTCTCTGTGAATGACTTTATTTTTTGTCCTATGTTAACTTTTTCTATTACTACTAAAATGTACATCTTAACAGAGGTACTGTGAGTGTTTCCAATGCCAATATCAAGAAAATTAGGTCTGTTTGCAATCATTTAAATACTTCTTTAATCCTTGTTCTGTGCTGTCTGCTGTGCACTATGAAGCATATAACAGGAGCATAAGTTATTGCTCCTATCCTTCAAGTTGCAATCTTGTATAGAGTTCTTAGTGGGGCCCATGAAGCCCTGAAAATGTATGAAAACTGTCTGTGTATTTTTTTCTGTTGAATGGTTCCATAGATTTCATTTTTAAAAAAGGCCTATGAACCCAGAAATGATTTAGAACCACCGAATTCTAGTGTTCATATTTATTCATCACCTTGGGGAAACAATTACAGAATATCAGCCTAAAACAAAATGCTAATTTTGAGAATAAGAGGAAGAAAAGGACGTAATTAGAGTCTCAAGTCCTGGTTTTGAGGTTTTAAATTCTTTGAGTTGGGGATAACTCTATCTGCTTATCAGGTTGTTCTTAGGAATAAATGACATCACATGTGAGAGGGTACTTTGTAATCATAACACCTGTGTTCATTACGTGTTACTGTTGCTCTAGTACTTGTTACTCTGGTAGCAGTTTGGGGCAGGAACCCTTCTAGAGCACTCTTGGCTTCTCCTGTCTGGAACCTGGGCATGAATTAGGCAGGAGCCTGAAGGGATGAATCTTTGAAAACCCACATTTTTAAAAATTCCGCCTTCACATAATGTATTATGACATAGGACAGAAAGCCCTGGGAGATCTGTATTATAACTCTGCTGTACCATCAAGTTTCAGTGTACTTAAAAGAAAATTTCTTAACATCTCTGTGAAGCAGTAATACTAATGCTGGTAGCAAACTTAGAGTTGTGAGGTGTGAATAAGATGATGTACATGAAATATTTCGTCAAGTATTTGTCAACCAAAAAATGACATTTTGAGCAAATCAGTTGACTTTCTGTGCCTCAATCTCTGCATTGGTAAAATGGGTTAATTATCCCATAGGGTTGTGGTAATGATTATGTGGGGAAAAGTGCATGTAAAACACCACTCGATCTGGCACATAGTAAGTGTTCAGTAAATGTTAACTTTGTTGTTGTTGTTGTTCTTATTTTTGTTACTATGTTTCTAGAATATATATAGAGATTTGACCTTGTCTTAGCTTTTTTGGGGGAGAGAGAGTGGGGAGACAAAATTAAAGCACATAAAATGGAGAGAAATAAAGTAGTCATTCATATGGTACTGAGAGCAGTTTTCATCTAGAGATAGAATGGACCCCAGTAACTGAAGAAGACCTCGTGTGGATTGAGGCCAAAATTCGTCTTGAAGAATGGGTATATTGAGACAGAGAGAGAGAGTGATGAAAGATATGTTAGGAAAGAGGAATAATATGAGCAAAGTTCTAAGAAGGGGGATAAGGTTAGTGTGGTAGAAACCATAAGATACAAGTGAACAGGGAGTCTTATTACTCTGGAAAGTGAAATGTGGTTACTAACTCCCTCCATTTCTGTTCCCTTTAACCCCAAGATTAGCAGAAAGAAGATATATTTTAATGCCACTGTGTTCCTTCCTGAAGGGTTTCCCATGGGTGGAGGAGATATGGATATGTAGGTCCCAAGATTCAATGGTTATGATGCTAATGGTATCACTGTTTCTGGAATGACAAGAGGTGTGTTCTGAAAGTTTTGCCATTTTTCTCACTACCTTTTGCCATAGAAATAATAAATTATTAGGTTCCTAGACTTGTCCAAAAGGCAAGCACAACTCAAATAATGGACATTTGCAACAGTAAAGTTTTACACTCTTTTGCCATATTATATTCTTTCCATTTGAAAACTTAGAACAGACATTAATCAGAAAGATGATTATGGTCCTATTTACTACAGTCGAGTAAAAATGATTAGGAACCATCTAAATATTTAAAAGAAGAGGACATAAGTTATTGTTTTTTATATCTGTATAATAGACCAAGGATTGTTAATTGTATATTTGTATAATTCACATAGCATACAATTCACCCACTTAAAGTCAGTGGCTTCTAGCATATTCACAAGAGTAGAGCAACCTTCATCACAATCAATTCAAGAACATTTTAATGACCCCATGAATAAATCTTGTATCCACTATCAGTTACTTCCTATATCCCCCCCAAAGCTTCTAGCTCTAGACAACCACTTGTCTACTTTTTATTTCTATGGATTTGCCTATTCTGGATATTTTATATAAATGAAATAATATAATATGTAGTCTTTTGTGACTGGCTTCTTTTACTAGCATACTATTTTCAAGGTTCATCCATGTTGTAGCAATTCGTACTTATTTCTTCTTATTGCTGAATAATATTCCCTTGTATGTATAGACTACATTTTGTTTATCCATTCATCAGTTGGTGGACATTTGGGTTGTTTCCATCTTTTGCTTATTATGAAGACTGCTACTATGAGCATTCATGTACAAGTTTCTGTGTGGACTTTACATTTTCATTTCTCTCGGATGTATACCTAGGAGTGGAATTTATGGGTCATGTGGTAACTCTCTTTAACCTTTTGAGGAACTGCAAACTGTTTTTCAAAGTGGCTGCATTGTGTTATTTTCCCACCAACAATGTATGAGGGTTCTGATTTCTCTACATCCTCGCTTACACTTATTGTCTGTCTTTTTGATTATAGCCATCCTAGTGGGTGTGAAGTGATATTTCATTATGGTTTTGATTTGCATTTCCTTGATAGCTAATGATATTGAACATCTTTTCTTATGCTTGTTAGTAGTTTCTGTATCTTCTTTGGAGAATGTCTATTCAGATCTCTTCCCTATTTTTAAATTAGGTTATTTGTCACTTTATTATTGAGTGTACTGCTGCCTGTTTTTTAAAATACAGGTTTATTGGACAGTTATGCTCATTTGTTTGTGTTTTGTCCATGACTGCTTTTGTGCTACAACGGCAGAATTGACTAGTTGTGACCGAGATGATGTGACTTGCAAAGCCTAAAACAATTCTATTTGGCTCTTTAGAGAAAAAAATTGATGACCCCTGAAATAGATAGTTTTACAGTCATTAATATATTTAAGAAGTGTTATTAAACAAATAGGACATATATTAGAATAAAAATCATACAAAATAGTGTATATTATATGATTTCAGCTCTGTAAAACATTGCAAAGAGAACAAAAGGAAATATGCTAAAATATTAACAGTGATCTTTAGATTGTGGATTTATGGCTGATTATAGCTGATGCACAAAATTACGTTTTACAAAATGGGCATATATAGCTAGAGACAGATAGAAAATTTGGTAATCAGCAATAAGGACATCTAGGATGACTTTTTTTTAAACTAAATTCACTTTCCTGCTTCTCTGTTTTTTATGTTTTTATGAACACATAAATATGAGTAATTTTTTTCAACCATAGATGACGTGTTTTATATAGGCAGCCACTATTTCTTTATGTCTTTGGAAAGTGATCTTGAAACTAATGTTTAATAAAGTGTTTTGTAATGATGGAACAGTGAATCCTCAATAAATTCTTGTTAATCAAGTTCCCATTTATGACTTCCATGTTAATTATTTTCCCACAAAATTCTAATATATTTTTCCCTTGGGTCTAGGAATGTCTCATTTATCAGGGAAATCTTACTAAAAATCTTGTTTATTAAAATAGTAGCATGAATTTAATTTTTTAATACTTAACATTATACTTAAGAAGATGCATTCTTAGATTATTTTTTTCCTTTCCTGTAGCTTGGTTAAGGCTTTCAGCTCTGTGTTCTTTATAAAAATAGGTGAGTGAACTTCGTGTGTGTTCCTCCATCTAAGTTGTTCATTATATTCTGAGATCCAAATTCTTTAGAACTGGTTCTTTGGCCTCTTTGAAGCATTGGGATGCAGGATGTAGAACTGGACTTCTTATGTGGTGTTGTAGTTCACTAAATGCCATTTTCTTTAATATGGTTATGTAAAACTGCATGCTTAAGTTTTCCTCTATTTCCACCAATTTGTTTATAACTTTTACAAGTCAGGAGGTTTAATGTTGTTAAGGTGTAGTAGAGAAAACACTGAAGTGAAAATTAAGAACCCTGATTTTATTTTTTAACAAAGCCTCGATCTCACTAGCTGTATAATCTAGAAAAAGTAATTGGTAGTTCTGGCTCTGTAATTATAGGGGCTTGTGGTAATTATTTCAGATCCCTTTCAGTTCTAAAATACTGATTCCCTGGTCAGATTGGTACTAATCTTGATTTGTTTGTTTTTAATCATACCTCCCCCTCAAAACACTCACTCACATACTCTTCACACTCTACATTTTGAATACCATTTGGGGAGATTTTTTTTTAATAGTATGTTGGGTTGCTAGTGAGATTTAATTTACTTTGGGATTAGAGTATTCCTCTGGTCTATTGTACTAGCAGGACATCTTAGAATAGGATGATAATAAAGTTTATTTAAACCTCTTATTGTATTTCTATGTGGTCAGAAATGATGCTTTACTTCAAACATTACTAGACTAATCTTTTCTTGATGATTAAAAGTCTTGTATCAACAAAACTTTAGAAAAATTTTATTTGATATCCAAACTACTGCTATTCTTTATAGAATGCTGAAAACACAATAAATTTTTAGTTTTATAAGTCTACTGCTATAAGCTTTGGGAAGTGTAAATACTCCCACCATGGTTGATTTTAAGCTATCAGCATGAAGTCTCTGAATATGGAGTTAGGAAAGAGATGTGCACATTTCACTCTCCCACTTCAGCACACAACTTGGGGAGGTGCAGCCAAGTGAAGGGAGCATACAGATTTGTCACCATGAAGTCATGAGACTTGTTTCCTTCGGTGGTTGCTAATTTAGCTCCTATGAAAGAGGAATCTCCACATGTTTTTGAGGATTATGGTAGAGGATAATGGTAAATTTAATGTAAGTTCAAGAATGTTGTGAAAAATTATTTTCATTACTTTATACTCAGTCTTTGTAACTAAAAATAGTAGATTCTGAAAGGGAAACAAAGGTACTCTAGAGAGATGGTTATGGTAACGTAGTATTTATGAGTGAAATGAGATTTGGAAGAAGGGGAATTCTTTTACTGGATTTAGGAGCAAACTTACAATTCTGTGCCTTTAAAATTTTGCTCAAAGTCATTGTTGGGCTGAAGCTTTCGACACTGTAACAAAGTAGTCTGTCAAGGACTCTGGAAGGAGTCTTTTTCTGAAGATTTGTCCTGTTACCTTATTTGGAACATATTCCTTTGTCTCCTCGTTTTGCCTACTTCTCTGTGTTTATTTATATGTATTAGATAGATTGGCTACATCTCCAGAACTTGGAAACGTGGCCTTATGTAAAAGATGCCTTATGGGGCTCAGCAGCTTGCTCCCCCCTCCTCACCTGCCAGATGCTCCACTGGTGTCCCCTGTATGGGCTGTGTGTTTCCATCTGTTCTAGCGAGGTTGCTGTTTCTGCAGGCACACAGGTAGGTGAGGCTGGCTCCTTGGCTGGCTAGTTGTGAGGCTCGGGTGCGTGTGGTGCTTCATGGTGCAGTGCTAGCCCCTGGCATAGCTTGCTATGAGTTTGAGTTTGGTGACACATAACTACTGCAGTTTTGCTGGTGGGTGAGTCAGGGCCCCAGCGTAACTGGTTGCTTGGTCCTCGGGCTCACAAATGCTGCAGGCCCCTGGTAAGGCTTGCTGGGTAGCTCTTGGCCATTTTTACTTAGCTTTTGGGTGGGGCAGGCCTCAGGTGCAGCAGTGCACAACTCTTTCAAGCATTGGAAAGCAGCTAAGCTCTTGCTGGTGGGCTGTACCAGTCCCTGGGGTAGACTGTCTCCTGCCTGGTTGTGCTCAGTTGCCTTGGGTGCTCTAGTGGGCAGGGTAGGCACTATCAGGCTAGCTTCTGTGTCAACAGGACCAAGCTTGGTCGTAATAATGGCTCCCTCCAGTGGCTCTGTCCCTGGGGGTTGGGCACAGCTGCTGCCTGTCTCTCTGCAATGTGATTGAGCTTAATAAGTGAGTCTCTTTTGCCAATGGACTATGCACTTTTCTATCTGGTGTTTTTGTGATGGTTTCTGGGTTGAGTGAGTCTGTGCCTGGGCCCTTTAAGGGCAAATTTTTCTTTCCCTGAAGTTCTGTAGTTTTCCTAGGTGTATTCCCTGTTAGTTTTCAAAGCCAACAAAGCCAGGAATTATGGGATCTCGTTTCTCTTGTGCTGGATCTAAGGGCTGCGCTACCTGATGTGGAGCTCAAAACTCCCTCAGACTTACTGTTTTACACGATGTATTAGTAGTCATTTCTGTGAAAAAATAATGTAGCATCAGGAACATAATATTTATTATAGGATTGTTTCTGCGAGAAGATCAGTTTTTACTTTTATTGTTTTGACACGATGGACCTTTTCCAGCAAAGTATTCTACCAAGAATGTGGAGATTGCCTTAATGCCAAACAGTCACCCACTTCTCTAGTCAGGCAGGTCTACATGATGACTCTTGCGTATACCATACTCATTCCCATCTTTTGTTCTTTCCTATATCCTTTCTTTCCTCATTTAAATACTAATTCATCAAGATGTTTTTAAGTGTAGCCTCTTTAGTCCTTTTTAAATTACAACATATCACTTAATTAACCTGTATTTATTTTGTGATTATTGTCACCAAAATTTTAAGCTATTTTTGGGATGGTACCAATTCTGTACTAATGTAGTAGAAATTCTCTTGACTGATCTTTCTTAAAAATTCTGTGCTACTGTAGTAGAAATCCTTTTAACTTACCTTTACTTAGCCAGTATTCTCCATTCCCTGTGTAAGACATACTGACTCATGCTCCTAGCATTAAAGCTAGGCTAATAGACCACTTTCTGGCACTTCTGTGCACCTCTCTTCCCACCTTTTGTGTTTTAACCTTATCAAAAGTCAGTTGTGTGATGCCTGGGCCCTGCCCCCAGGAAATCTGATACAATTAGTCTGTGGTGTGAGCTGAACATGGTTATGTAGAGCAGAAAGATAATCAACCATGTTATAAAAAAAAAAGTTGTGTTTGTTTCTAAACCCGTGTATCCCAGTTATATTTTTTATTATAGTTATATAATTTAATTTACTCCTACATAGATTGAGAAATACGAGTATGGTAAGGTAGTTCCTATGAAAACTAGGAACCTAGTCACTTGCTTTGGAATATTACTCAAAGCTAGTTGCTAAATAGATTGCAGTTGAATTAGGTGTGCAAAAGACAGCTATGAAATATTGGTGAAAAGTCTTGAAGGACTCTTCATTCACATTTGTTCACAAATGTCTTTAGTTGTAACGCTATTTAAAAGAAACTAGAAACTGTAACTTGCGCAGTGCAGGAATGGTTTAAGAGAAAGGCTGCATTACTGTCGCTCAGTCAAATAAAAGCTCTTAGTCTTACATTGAAAAATTTATATGATTTAAGTTAAAATGAAATATATTCATGACTCCCTTTTTTGATCAAATATTTTGATGTACTTACCAATTACCAGTTTTCCATGTACTCTGTCCCTATGTGTGTGTTCAGTTGGGTATTTAGTTAATATAATATACATTCTTAAAGTTGTAAGTGTCCTTAGAGAAAACAAACCCTGGGAAGTGATATGACTTGCTGAATTTCACAACTAATGAAATGGTGAGTCTTTTACTTGAATCAAGGACATATATGCCAGTCCAGTGCTCTTTACAGAAATTAATTGATATTGGTGTGTTTTTCTTGTTACTGATGATGAGCTGTACACAGCTTAGAATAGATGGAACCAGTGAAGCAATTTATATAATCTCAGTCTCAGCCCACATATTTGGGACCTTCACTGCCCTTTTTAGGCATTAATATTAAGTAGCTTTTGGGTTTAGAGAGGCAAAAGAGCTTCTCAGTGTATGTTCTATTTTAGAACTTAAGGAGTAAAGAATCAGCTGTTATATGTGGCTCATGTAGTCATTCTCCAAGCACCTGTTAACAATGCTTTGACCCTGAAAGAGGAGTCAGTAAATCAATATGTACCGAGTGCTTCCAGTGTTTAACACATTATTTATCTATCTGGGATAGCCCTGTAAATAAAATGAACACAGTAGAATAAAACAAAGTCCCTGACTTCCTAAGGTTTTTATCTCAGCAATTGAATTTGTCTCTAGCAATTGAATTATTTAACTGCAGATTGTAAGTGCTATAAAAAGTGAAAAATTTGGTGCTGTGAAAATTTGTAACTGGAAATCCGGACCTAGTCTGAAGGAATAAGGCAGAGGGTGAGGGTCAACAAAGGCTGCCATGTGGAATTGACATTTTGGATGAAGTCTAAAGTATAAGTGGGAACTGTCAAGTGAATGTAGGGGAGAGAAGGGAAATTTGTGGAGAGTGGGCAGGGGTGAGCAAACTTGGCAGAGGGAATAGTCTGTACAGAGGCACTGAGATAAGAAGAAGCCTATTTGAGTTTGAGAAATAGAAAGAAAGCCTGTGAGTTTGCAGAACAGAAAGGAAGGAAGAGGGTGGAACATGGTGATGAGGAAGTAAGCAAGGGCCTGGGTATGCGAGATCTTAGAGAAAGTATTTGTGCTTAGCCCTAAGATCAATGGGGAGTCATTGAACGTTTTTTAAAGCTCTTATTTTGTTCTATCATATTTGTGTTTTTAAAAAGATCACTCTGGCTGCTCTATGGAAAATAGAACAGAGGAGAGACAAGGGTAACTGTGGAGACCAATTAAAAGGACAAGGATAGGATGCTGGTCTTAGAGGTGAAGATAAAGGCATGCAAGATACATGTTCAGAGAGGCACATTTTATAGTTTGGCTTTTGCTTTTATGCTTTAATTAAAACTTCTTTGCTTGTTTGCATTGATAGTTAACCTTCATAATTGTGGCAATGATTTTGTCAAGATGTGTAAGCTTCAGGGACCTACTATAAATTTTGTATTTTCAGGGTAGGGTTGAATATATCACTTATTCTCTTGGTCATATAGGAAATATGCTCTCTTATTTTTAAATTCAAGAACTGAAAGGTTATAGGTAATAATAAAATGAAAGGTAAAAGGATTCATTGTGTAATGATCTGGTATTTTTAATAGACTAGGAATCATATGGGGGAATATTTTAAACAACTTGAAAAAGAGCCTTCTGTGGGCGTGATATAAAAAGAATTGATATTAAGAGCTCTAATAGAAAGTTACATATGGATCAATAGAAGGAAGCATGGCTATTACATAAATTGCATGATTTTTTAAATTTATATTCACATTCCATTTTTACCTACACCACAATTTTAGAAAGTACTTCACTGTCTCCAAAATATTTTCAAATTTTGTTAAGACAAATACTACTAGAAATTATTAGTAGATATTTTCTTAATTTATAAGTGGAAGCAATGTACTACTGTTGTTCTCATCTTCCTAAACTAGAAAAGTTCCTTTAGAGGTGATATTTCTATTAGATTTGCATGTGTTCCGTGAAAATGAGTTGAGCAGAGGGAAAATAATGACCTTGGATAGAGATATAGAATAGTATGTTCTCTGTCCCCCCCCCAGCATACTTGTATATTGAAAGTAGAAATCTATATTTAAAACTTAAAATAATTTTTATGTATTTGTATTGCTTGTTAATTTTCTCTCATTTTAAATGTCATTGCATCCTCTATAATGAATTGAGATGGGTTTAAAATACCTTCTAAAATTAGTAAATATTTTGTTTGAAAATTTCAGTAAGTTATATAAATAGCATTTTGTCATGAAGCAGAACAGATGTAACTTGAAAGATTATGTATTCTGCTTTTTTCTAAATTTGTAAGAATGAACCTTTTATGGATTAAGTAAGCTAATGGCCTATACCAAATAAATTGTTTTTATAAAATTGTTAGGTATGAATGATTTTGTGCAAATATTCATGTAAAGATTTTTGAAAGATGCTGACAGAGATTGTGATTTTTTTTTAAATAAGAAAAAAAGAGACTCTAGGGACTGCTAGGTTTAAGTTTTTATCTTCGGTTTTATCTTGAGGCTGAGTATTGTTACCAAGTTTATTATATGCTTATATACATGGCTCTTATACTCTAAATAATGTTAATCCCTCTTCAGACCCCTGAGCTCACGTTACCTTTTTGATGTTAATTTGTTTTTGTGTTAATGTACTTATAGTTTATATCTATGTTTATAATAAAATCACAGTTGTGCATTTTAAAAAACAATTAGTATATGAGTATTAATAATTTATGTTTTTATTTGAAAACAGCCATCTCTTATATTCCTTAATGCCATTGCCACCTTTAAAAGTTTTCTCTCAAAAGGTGACAGTAATCCAGTCAGCTTCTTCACTAGCTTCTTTATTATGCATATGTGAGTAATTAACGTAATAAATTATGGTGTACTTTTTTTGGCTCCCCCATTGCCCAGCATCTTCATGAATAGACTTTGGCTTCTATCTACTTGGTATGTTCCTAAAAGTGAATTAATTTTACTGCTAACTTAAGGAAAACAGCATTAAAAAAAATGTTTGTTTAAAAATATCACTTAATCCAAAGGAGAGGTGTGAACTGTTTATGGCTTATCTGTTGTATTTGTTATCTGTTTCACTGGTGTACTAAATTAGCTATGTTTCTTCAAGTCTGTTGCTTTTGAAATAGGGTAGTACTAGGTAATTTACTTAATAAAATTAGTAATCACCTCTTTTGTGGGTAGATGTGGTATTTTACTCAATCTTTAAACCATTTCTTTGTGATGATAGTTATTTCAAATGGTCAAGTTTTTAAGTGCTAGTATATGCAAACTACTTGGGCTCATAGCAAAGGTATTTGTTTCAGAACTTGGACTATATAACTGAATAGAAGAATGTGGAGAATTTAGAAAGGGTTCAGAAGAAACCAAGAAATGTCTCAAATGCTCTTTTAAAAGCAAGCAAAAACATTGAGTCCCTGATGTCTTCTTATGTCTGAGTTGAGAAATTGCATAATATACCTGTTGTCAGACTCATTTCAGATTTAACTGGAAAGAAATTAATTTCTTTTCCTATTTATTTTAAGCACTTGGTACTTTTAAGCTTTAGCATGTAAAACACTTCAAGCAGTATTGTTCGAAGACTTAGTCAAATAGATCTAATATACTGTGGGTGTTGTGAAAGGGAGTGCTAAGATGTAATAGTAGTTAAATGAACAAAATCTCAGTATAAATAAATCCAGTACCTGTGATAATCATGTTGTCTTTCGGTAGTCATTAAAATGAATTTATACTTTGTGATTAAAAAAACATTTATATAATGCTTTTATGTAATATGTTTTTTTATAAGGTCGAAAGAAATAGACTGGCAACCTTATTTTACTACACGCATTGTAGATGATTTTGGCACACACCTGCGAGTATTCAGAAAGGCTCAACAGAAGATAACAGAGAAAGATGATCAAGTAAAAGGTAATATCTTTATTCTATTTGAAAATTAGGATTTTAAAATTTGTTTATCATTCTGTATATCTTAAGTTGTTCCTTTCTTTGTCTAGGTTCAGCAGAAGATCTTGTAGACACCTTCTTTGAAGTTGAAGTTGAAATGGAGAAGAACGTTTGCCGTGATCTAGTGTGCACTTCTCCCAAAGATGAAGAAGGTTTTCTTTTCAATTTAACTTTTTGAGAACAGTAACTGTTCAAACTGGTTAGGGACAAGTTAGCAGAATGAGTGAACAAATATAAGGGTAAACTCTAAGGATGAAATTATTTTTACAGGACAAGTAGCACACTAAAGACATTGTTACTATTTATTTCATTTTATTTTTTAACTCTTAAAAGTAGTTTCCAGATTCTTTTTTCTTTTTTAAAGGTCATATTTAAAATTTAAAAATGGTAATTAAAGATTACCTCTCTTGTCTTCTTTTAAAATATAGTAATCACAAACAGTTTATAATTATAAATTTACTTTTTTTTGATCTATAGTAATTTATCTTTCCTCTTGAATTTATTATGTCCATTTCAAGAGTACACCTGTTACCCTAAAATATTTTTCAAGGGAGTGATTATAGTGATTTCAAATAAAATTTATAGAGTTGATTTGTCTTTTGGACAGTGGATTTGTCTTTTTTTTGTAGAAAGTTAGACCAGATAAGCTTTAGCTTAGGGGGTTGTCTTTTCCAAGTTTTGCAATGACTAACAGTCTTTACTACTTGGCACATTTTTTGATTAAGAGAATCAGCTATATAATTATATTCCCAGGAAGTGTCAGCATATAAGCAACTAGAGAAGACATTTCTCACTGTCGAAATTTTCTTAGATTTTTAAAATGCTCAACTCTTTTATTTCTGTACTTTGCCTCTCCTTTCTTGTTTTTCCCTTTCTTCTCCTTTCCTTTTTTATATTTATTGTGCAATTCAATTTTTAATTGCCATTTCATTAGCACTGATATGAAATAACTAAATGTGAGAAATAGATACAATGATGTGCTGTACTTTTATGTAAATCGAGCCCATGTAAATCAGTAAAACAGAAGAGCATACTTTTTTTCTTTTATTATTGCCTGCCAAGATAGTTGTGGTGCTTTATTGAAAGAATTACAGATATATTTTTAAATGTGCAAATAACTTTTAAGTATGCAAACATAATTAACGTGTGGTAGAAGTGCAGTCTATATGGCACAACTAAAAATTGTTTTGGGAAGAACACATTTGTAATTGAAATCTCTCCATGATTCAAAAAGCAGGGTAAAACTGAGCAGAATAAAAAAAATATTAGCTTGATTAATGAATAGCTACTATTTGGAGAATAATGAAGGAATTTTTAATGAATACCAATATGTACCAATTAATTACTAAAGTAATAAGCCAGTATAATCAGGAAACTGCTTATTTCTACCTTTGTGTGTTTTATATCAAGAGTAGGTTGAGATTTCATATTTTCTAATGTTATTATAGCTACCTTTTTTGTTTCTAGGATTCCTGAGGGATTTGTGTGAGGTCTTATTATATTTATTGCTACCTCCTGGAGATTTCCAGAACAAGATCATGCGATACTTTGTCAGGGTAAGCTTAAACTTGTATCAAATAAATGGCTGTAAAGAAATTTAGAGTAGTAATTCTCAAAATTTTTGCTCTCAGGACCCTGTTATGCTCTTATAAATTACTGAGGACTCCAAAGAGCTTTTGTATATGTGGGTGTTATCTATCAATATTTACTGAATTATAAATTAAAACTAAGAAAATTCTTTTGTATTTTTGAGGAAGATTAGCCCTGAGCTAACATCTGCTGCCAATCCTCCTCTTTTTGCTGAGGAAGACTGGCCCTGAGCTAACGTCGGTGCCCGTCTTCCTCTACTTTATATGTGGGACACCTACCACAGCATGGCTTGCCAAGCTGTGCCATGTCTGCACCTGGGATCTGAACTGGCGAACCCCAGGCCACCAAAGCAGAATGTGCACACTTAACCGCTAAGCCACTGGGCTGACCCCAAAACTAAGAAAGTTTGAAACACAAGACTACGTAAGCACACATTCCATTAGTTGATTGATGATATCATCATACCATCATGTTTTCTGGAAATATCACTATATGCTTCTCTATCCCCACCCTTCAGAGGTTCCTAGATAATACTCTGAGAACTGGCTGATTGAGACTTAGGTACTGGATTTTTGGTCGTAACAAAGATATGTTTTAAATTTTCTTTAATATAGCTTTGCCTATAAATTTACCTAAATTAGGCTAATTAAAATAACACTTCTGGAGGGGCCAGCCTGGTGGCCAAGTGGTTAAGTTTGTGTGCTCCGCTGCAGTGGCCCAGTGTTTCGCCAGTTCGAATCCTGGGTGCTGACATGGTACTGTTCATCAAGCCATGCTGAGGCAGCATCCCACATGCCACAACTAGAAGGACCCACAAATAAGAATATACAACTGTGTGCCTGGGGGCTTTGGGGAGAAAAAGGAAAAAATAAAATCTTTAAAAAAAAAAAAAAATAACACTTCCAGATAGAAACTTTCAAAAAAATCAGGCAGCTTCTTGTGGGGTGGGCCTGGCGGCATAGCACTTCAGTTTGCAAGTTCCACTTTGGTGGCCCGGGGTTCCTTAGTTTGGATCCCGGGCATGGACCTGTGCACCGCTTATCAAGCCATGCTGTGGCAGGCGTCCCACATATAAAGTAGAGGAAGATGGGCACAGATAGTAGCTCAGGGCCAATCTTCCTCAGCAAAAAAAGAGGAGGATTGGCGGCAGATGTTAGCTCAGGGCTAATATTCCTCCAAAAAAAAAATGGGAAGCTTCTTGTAATTGGAAAATGAATAAGTCAGATGAGAACAGTACAGTAAGTAGTCTTGGACTTTTTATTCCCTGGTTATACACCTTTGGAGTAAAATTTTGTGTACAAGTGGTAAAGAATAAAATTTTGGCTTTAGCTGCTACTTATGATTGAGAAATGCTGGCTGCATAAGCCCTTATCCTGGTTGAATGGGTAGAATGAAAGTTTCCGATTTTTATAAAAATGAAAGCTTATGATCTCTTTAGTTTACCATCTTGCAAAAAAGATACCAATTTCTGGAGCATGCTTTATGCTTGTATGTTATTATTTCAGCAATATCACACGGTTTCTTAATAACAACCTAGTTTGAGTTCAGTGCACTTCTCAGGTAGGGTAATGGTACTGTGAAGTGAGTAGAAAATGCTTGGTTTTGATGGGAAGACTCTGATAGATTATATATTGTTAAGACCAATTGTTTGGACTAGTCATCATGAAGGGTGGTAAATACCTGGCATGTCTATCACTAAATTCACATCTACCACTGAAAGAAGATACTGTTAATCAGTTTTAGCACTCATGCTGAGTATCTATTTGGCATTAGAGTCTTTGTCTACCTGGTAATCCAGACAGTCACTGTTAGGCAGTGTCTCAGCACGATTTCACGTGGCTGGCCATCTTTTCTTCTTGAAACTATGTCTTTTCTTGAGTTCCATGTCATTGTTTTCTCTGATTTTTCTCCTCCTAGGTCTCCTTTTTAGTCACCTTTATACACTTTAGCATCTCCTCTTCTCAGCTTTTAAATGTCCAAGTTCTTCAGGCCGGGGCCCTCTTCTTGCTCATCCATCCCTGTGGCTTTAAACACCATCCAAATGCTAATGACTTCCAAATTTATATTTTTAGTCCAGACTTTTCTTCTGAACTCCAGGCTACTCTGACCAGTTGCCCACTGAAATCACCATTTGATTAACTCGCAGCTCTTTTAAACTTTGTGTCCAAAATAGAAATCTTACTGTTGCCTCCATACCTTGTCTACCCTTTGGTCTTTTCTGCATCCCAGTAAATGATATGATCATTCAGCAGATTTTTCAGATCTTGAGACCTTCCAGAGGCTTACAAAGCCCTGCATGAGTTGGCTTTGTTTACCTCTGGCTTTCATGCCGTACCATCACTGTATTCCAGCCACACCGGCTTTCTTCATAAGTGCCATTTTCTCCCCACCATGGGGCTGTCTCATACTCTTTTTCCTCTGTTCAGAATGATTCCCCTTATTCTCTTGGCTAAATTGTATTCATCTCTCATTTCTCACTTCCTCAGAAATGCGTCCCCTGACCACCCAATCTAAAGCCCCCTCATAATTCCCTATTATTTTTGGTAAGTACCCAGTTGTTTTGCTTCATAGCATTTACAATATTTTAAAATGATAATTTGGTTGTTGTGTTTACTTACTTGATGCCTATTTCCCCCAATAGAACTGAAAGTCTCATGGGAACAGGGGCTATCCGTATTTATCATCATTATGTATTTAGTGGCTATCACAGTGCCTGGCACATCAGAGAATCAGTGTTAATGCAAGAGGAAACCTGTTTGTCCTTCTTGCTCGCTATGGTGCACATGCTACTGCAGCTCCTGGAAGGTTAAGCTGACTCTTAGGAGACGTGAATGAAGATCTACCTTCTTATGTGACTTTATAGTTTAAAATAAGTAGAATTGTTTAAAGAGCAGCTTTGTTTTGTTATAGATTGCTCTTTTAGACCTATATTTCATTTCATTTTGGTTAAATCCAATTGAGTGAGTGTAATTATAGAGCACTGCCATCAGCAAATCAGTTTTTTTTTCTTTTAACTTGATAGTTCTTTATCAGTTTTCTTTTGTTGGTAATTAAATTCAAATTTTCCCCAAAGACATTTTTGTTCAGGTTAAATAACAGATCAAAGAGTTCTTACTTCTTGCCTTTATATGGATCCTTTGTGTGGATTGTACAAATCATAGTATTTGACTGAGATAATTGGTATTTAATTGCCTCTACTTTCTTTTCATTACCACATTTTATTTATTTAAAGATTCATGGCGTCAATGACTTTGTATCTTTTAAGCCTTCATATTTGACAGCTGATGCTTGTCTTCAAGTAGAAATTATACAGAAATGGCTACTTATTTTGGAATATTTAGAGCTCTCATGAGAACCTATATAGGAATTGTTGAGTCATGTGATTACATCTTGACTAACCAAACCCTTTATGAGGCAATTAGAAGATCAAAGTACTTTTCTAAGACAGATTGGCTAATTGCATTAAGTAATAAGAAGCACAAAATTTATTAAAAATTCTTCCCTGTGTTTTTTTCTCATTTTGAAAAGAAATTTGCAAAAAACATTTTTTTATTTGTGAATTTTCTCCTTACGAAGCACATTTTAAAATTTGAGCATGTGGGGCCAGAAACATAATTATGAAGGAAGGAATTATATAAATAAATACAATTTTTAAGATGTTAGAGTCTAAAGCTAACCTTGAAAAAATGAGCAGCAATTCCTTCTAATTTGAGACTGTAAGATATTTCAAAAGACTTTTCAGAAAGCTCCTGGAGCCTCCAGCAGTGACTTCTGGAAATATTAATTCATCATGCAGTAATAGTTGTCAGAGACTTGGACAGCTTACAAAAGTAGAATTTATATGAAATATTTCTCTAGAAGAAAATAAAGTGAAAACTATTTTCACTGAACTTATACCAGAAAATGGCCCAGACAAATTAGAGATCTGGAAAGAAGGAATAAATAAATTGGTCCTTTACTTAGAAAAGTGAAAATGTCCTGTTAATCTTGTAGTTATTTAACTTCTCCAGTATTCTTAAGAAATGATGTTTCATAAATTTATATATCACAGCCATAAAGGAATGAAGATTAATAACAGGTGAAAATGTTGTATTAATAGAATCAGCATTAAATTCTTAGTTTCTTTATTTCGATTCATTTAATTATCAAATGCCTGCCGTGTTTAAGACAATGACCTTGAGAAGATGAGGGGTAAATATTTTTGAAGGTAGATAAAAGAATAGAACAATTGATTAATCTCACTCATATACAAAAGGTTCCTAGATAGTTGTAATGTATTGGAAAAGTAGAAGATACACAATTACATAGAGAATGGTAAGATAAATGCCATAAATACCAGACATGAGTTTGTTTTAAGCGTATAAGTAAAAAAGTATTCAGGTGGAGTGATCAGGATTTATTTAATTGAAGAATTGATTCTGTGGTCAGTTCTTGAAAGAAGGGCAGAATTTTAATAGGTAGGAGAATAAACAGCTACAGAGAATGGGAAGATGTATTCTAGAGAATGGTGAATAATTGTATTAAGATGTTGATTATTATTTTAGGAAAAATTTCAAACAGACAAGTATAGAAAAAAATACAATAGACATTTATGAACCAACTACCTAGATTTAACCAATGTTAATATTTTACTGTAGTTGCTCTGTTCCTCCCTTGAAGGTAACCACTATTCTAAAATTGGTGTGTATCTTTTACTTTTCCTCTTTGTTTTTATACTTTTAATATAGATGTAGGAATCCATAAACACATTTAGTGCCATGTTTTGCCTTTTAAAAACTGATGTAAATGCTAATACACTAGAGGTATGGTTTTTCTTTTTTCCGCTCAACTCTAGTTGTCCTTGTGGAGATGTATTCAAGTTGATACAGGCAGCTTTATCTCATTTATTTTAACTGGTTCGTCTTTTTATAAGATTGTGTTGGTTATCAAGTTTTATTTTTACATATATTATAACTTTCTTAAGTAACAGCATTGTATTAGGAAATTTATGCTATTGATTTGAGAAGCATATTAGATTAAATTTGTTTTTGTTTTCTAAAATTTTTGTCCAGGAAATCCTTGCACGAGGAGTTCTTCTTCCATTAATAAATCAACTCAGTGATCCTGATTATATTAATCAATATATCATATGGATGGTATGTACTTTCTGAAATTACAAGTCTTTCTAAAACAATGTTTTAAAATGTATAAATACAATTTGGAGATCAGGATGGTTAAGCAATAATTTATTAAAGAAGTTAAATAAAATTATATTTAAAGGTAATGTTTATATTTTTAGCATTTCTATTTGCTAATATGTTGAATGTTCTAGCCAAATTCTCTTTAGAATTTTGTCGATAAGATAATCTTTCTTGCAATTATAGTGCTGTTACTGCTTATTTAAATTAAAATTATTTTACTACCTGTGTGTATAAATGATGAGTATTTTGAAAAAAGCTGCTATTTGATTTTAAATACAACATGTGATCTCAACTACTTAAATAGTATGTACTTTACATTTTATACTGTATAGTGGAGGAAAATATGGAGAAAAGAACACTAGACTGAGAATGAGAAGATCTGTGTTCTAGATCTGTTTCCATAAGTTGCTTAGTGTGTCTATAAGCAGATAACTCGTAGCTTTCTTGTCTGTCAGACATAGCAAAGGGTTAGTGATTACTAAGTTTACTAGCTCTACTTGTTTTTCTTTTCTGATTATGTATGCTTTTCTTCAATAAACTTATAGTTAAAGAAGAGTTATAAATGGGCTATTGCTGGGAATACTTTGATATATATTTTTAGGTATTTGATTCATTTTCTTGAATCTGGAATTTCTTCTCTGCAGTTGTCTTCTATTAACTCAGTCTAGCTTTCTTAGGAAGAAACTACTTGATTGTTCTTTGTTTCCCCGTAATATTATCAAACTTGCCATTGTTGTTGTTGCTGCTGCAAAGTTTTTCTCTCCCACTGGATTGTGGGTTACCTGCAGGCAGAAATTGCCTTATTAACTTTGTGTTCCTGGAGCCTTTCCTGGAGGTCACAGAACTTGATTCTTCTTTTCCTTTGTCAGCTTTTTTTAAGAGTCCTACTAGGCTCTACCAAGAACTTAAAAAAAATGCATATCTGCATAATTAAAATTTTTAAAACTGCGTATCCTTTGGTTAAGAATTCTACTCCTGAAATTTATTCTAAAGTGATAATAAGCAAATTTCCAACCATCTGTATTTAAGGCCGTTAATGGCAGCATTGCTTATAATACTAAAAAAGTGAAAGCAATTTAAGTTTCTCACATAAACAATTATTTTAATAAATTATGGCATATGTTACAATAGAATATTATGAAGCCATTCTAAAAAGAATATGGTAGTGTATCTTGGTGAATATGAAAGGATGTTTATATTTTTATATAAAAAGGATAATTAAAAATGACATGTGTAGATATATAACATTTAAAAAATAAGTATATAAATATTCATGAATGACTATAATTCTGATACAATGTATATTGACTGAAATGTTAATAGAGAGGATTATGAAAGTTAATTTTTATTATGTTTCACTTTACAAGGAGTATGGATTATGTAATAAAAAGTTTTTCAGAAATAGGAAAATGCAGGTAAAATTTAAAAATACTTAAGTAATAAAGTAAGGTTAACTTGTCTTAAAAAATTTTTTTGTAATGCACGAAAAAGGGATGTTGTATACTAACTTTAAATAATCAGGATACCATACTGTATAATCTTACCTGTGGTATAGAAAAGGATGCATGTTCACAGAGTGTTATGGTTATCTTTCACGCATAGGATTAGGAGTTATTGCTATTTATAATTTTCTTTAGTTTTCAGTTTTTCTTTTGCTGAGCTTGTATTAAATGACTAATTAGTTAGATGGTGAAAACGTTTTGGGGGGACTTAACACATACTCTAAAAAGAATTCAAACCACCAAATTTTTACTTGTTCTCCCCATAGCTAGTCTAGTAACTACTATTGCGTATGATGCTTGAGTCTTTTTTATTTAATGAACAGCAGTTGATCACTATTGTACTTTGCAATAAAATACTAGAAAATATATTTAAAAGAGAATTTATCAATAAAGGATCTTTAGCCTATTTTGTTGTCTGGTTTATGCTCTTTTGATATTATTTCTGTGGAAAACTATGCATATTTATATATGCATATATGCATATAATAATAGAGATTAAAATGAGCTCAGTTCTTATTCTTTCACTCAGTTAAATTATCATAGTAATAACATCTAACTGTATGGTTCATTTCTAGTTGAAAGGAAAAGTTTAGAGCAGTGTGATAGTAACATATGTTCTCTCTAAAGTATTAGTGTTACCCAACAATAGTTTTAAGTTTTTATGTCATTTCTAAAAATAGGATGGATGGATTTGCATTATTCATCTCTAAATATGTATTTTATTTCTTTTTAAGACAAACCAGTCGATGTTAAGTCCTGTCTCTGACTGTGGAATAGATTATGTAATTGTTTCATATTGTTATCTTCAACTAGAGCAGATAAATGAACGGCTATTTACTTGTTTTTTTAAATATATTCTGAGAAAAATCAGGTCTTTAGTGACCTTCTCTTTCTTTTATTATTGAAGTAAAATTTACATAAAGTGAAAAAAACTGCCAAGTAGTCTTCCTAAGTTGTGTTACAATTTTGTATTTCCGCTAGCACTGTTTGAGAATTCTGGTCTCTCTACATTCTGATCAACATTTGGCATTGTCATTTTGTTGTGATTAACTTTCATATCCCTGATGACTAATGATATTGATCTTTTCATGTGCTTATTGGCCAGTTTTTTTCCATAGTTCTGCACTTATATAATCCCCAGTTCTTTGACTCCTTGTTGAGAATGGACAATATCCTATCTGCTACTTTTCATACCTCTCCTTACTGCTTTACTTAGCTTAACTTTTATTGGCAGTCATAATAATTAGCCCCTTCACAACATCCTCAACTACCTTTTCTCTCTCTCTCTCATTTTGTTATTTGCCTGGTGAAACTGCACTCTGGTTAAATCCAACTTAACCATCTACTCCATTCCTGTTTTTAAAGAGCGAGTGGCTGGAGAGAAAGACAAAATAACAGAGTTATATCATCACAGTGATTCTGTTAAATTTAGGTCAGAGAATGCCACTCTTCTGTTTAAAACCCTCCAGTAACTTTTCATTCCACTCAAAGTGAAATCCAAGACATTTGCTGTACCCTACCAGGTTTCTCCTGTATTACCACTGATCTCATCTTCTCCTCCTCTACCTTTCTTTGGTTTGTCTCCATCCCATCATGATGTTCTTGCTATCATCAAACATTCTGAGCATGCTTCTGTACTTTCTAGCAGGCTATATATTTTATTTACTTTGTTTATAGTCTGTGATGCACGAGTATGTAAGTGCCGTGAGTACAGAGATTTCATTTTGTTTTGTTATAAATGCTGAGGATATGACAAGTTGTGCCTGGCACATGGTAGGCACTCAAGATTCTGTTTTCCCTTAATAAGTGAGACCTCCTCCCACCTGTTTTTTAAACTTTATTTTCAGATCCGTGATTCTAATTGCAACTATGAGGCCTTTATGAACATTATTAAATTGAGTGACAATATTGGAGAGCTAGAAGCAGTCAGAGATAAGGCAGCAGAAGAATTACAGTATCTTCGATCTCTAGATACAGCTGGTGATGGTAAGTAATTTAAGTAAAAGAATGTTTTACTTGTGTAATGATTACTTTATCTTCAAACAAAACTTTAATTTATCAGAATGTCATTTTATGCTATTAGTCATTTTCACCTTAATTAAATCTTCTTTATTATGTTAACATGTTCTAAGAATAAGGCATTATAATTTTCTGAATGTGAGATTATTATTATCACAATTATCTCTAAAGTAAAGATAATTGGCATGGTTTAGTTATTAGTTTTTTTTTTAAGATTTTATTTTTTCCTTTTACTCCCCAAAGCCCCTTGATACATAGTTGTGTATTTTTAGTTGTGAGTCCTTCCAGTTGTGGCATGTGGGCTGCCACCTCAGCATGGCCTGATGAGCGGTGCCATGTCTGTGCGCAGGATTCGAACTGGTGAAACCCTGGGCTGCCGAAGTGGAGTGCACGAACTTAACCACTCCACCAAGGGGCCGGCCCATGGCATGGTTTAATTTTAATTAAATAATTTTACTATAAAATTTCAGATTATTTCTTTAAGTAAAATAGTTGCTCTTTTCATTGGTTATGATGTTAAATTACAGTAAGTGCGTGTTTAAAGTATTTTACAAATAACATCACCACTTTCTAGCTCATAATCAATTTGTTTGTTTTTAGATATCAACACTATCAAAAACCAAATAAATAGCTTATTATTTGTAAAGAAAGTATGTGACTCAAGAATACAGCGGTTGCAGTCAGGCAAGGTAAGTAAAGTACTTTTGAATTAATGTTTAGTTATAAATAATCTATATTCATTAAAATGTCTAGCAAATGACAAAAAGTAGGATATTAACCAGCATAGCACTCCACAGTGGAACTTTGAGAAAAAATTTCTCTTATACAATGTAGTATGATAAATAGTTGTTAAACCAAGCTAAAGAGATTAAAACACTGCCTGAAAAATGCTAAAGTAAATAAAGCTTTCTTATTTCTTGATTTATTTATTCATCTACTCTTTTATAATTTATTCAAAATTCAACATTTATTGAATTTTGTACATTGGGCACCATTTTAGATGGACCTAATAGACAAAATCTCTCTCTTCATGGAGCTTACATTTTAGTTGCAGAGTCAGAAAATAAACCAATAAGTAAATTGATATATAATGTCAAAAAATCTATAAAAAATGAAAAAAAATAAAGCAGAGTGGTAGAGAATGTCTAGGAGTATTTTAGATAGGTGCTGAGAGATTTGGTGACATTTGAGCAGAGAAATCTCTCTGCGTGAGAAAGTGCTGTGGAATTTTTTTTTTAAAAGAATCTTTCAGGCACAGGTGAGAGCAAAGGTAGAGGCCCTGAGACAGGAAAGTGCTTGGTGAGTGAGAGGAGGTCACTGAGGCTGGTATGGAATGAATGAGAAGGATTGTAGTAGGCATGAAATTGGAGAAGAACCTTGGAGGTTAGAACATATATGGTTTTACCTGCCATAGTAAGAATTTTTTAAATTCTAATTGTGATGGGAATCCATTAGAGATTTGCCCTGGCAAGTGACATGATCTGACTTATGAGTTAAAATGATTACTATGGCTCTTTGTGATGAATAGATTGTGGCAGAGTGATTGGGGCAAGAATGGAAACTGAGAGATTATTTACAAGACTAATGCTTTTGTCCAGTAAGAGATGTCTTTGGAGGCTGTGAGCAGTAATTAGCAACTGGATATATGATAGTGCTACCAAGCTTTCCTAATGGATTAAATATGGAGTGAGAAAGAAAAAAAGGACTCATGGGTGATTCCTAGGTATTTTGGCCTGAGCAACTGCATGAATAGTGTTGCTGTTTATCAAAATGGATAAAACTGAGGAAGGAGGAGGTTTGAAAGAGAGAATCAAATTTAGGATATTTTAGTTTGAGATCCCTGTTCTACATTCAAGCAGACATGCTAATTGGTAAACTTGAGTTCAAAGAAAAGTTTAGTGAAGGAGATGAACTTTGAGAATCCTCAAGGTTGTCAGATGTTTATTTAAAGTTAACAGATTGGATGAGGTTACCTGAAAGAGTGAGTCTAAGTACAAAGATACCAAGGACTTAGTCCTGAGGCACTTCAGTTACTAGAGTTTAAGACAAAGTAGAAGATCTAGCTAAAGAAACAGAGTAAGTGGCTGGTGAGATTGAAGGAAAGCCTGGGAGCGTGTATGCCAGGAGCCAAGTGTAGAAAGTGTTTAAAGAAGAAATGAGAGATCAGGTATGTCAGAGGCTACTAATCAGTTGAGTAAGATGAAGATTTAAGAGTGACCATTGGGTTTGCCACCAGGGGGATTATTGGTCCTCTGGTGATAGGATGGTGGAGTGGTGGAGAGAAACTCTAATTGGAGTCAGTCTAGGAGAAAATGAGGAGAGATGAATTAGGAAGAGTGATTAGGAGTTTTACTATAAAGGAGAGCAGAGATTTGGGGCTTTAGAAGACAAAAAAACATTTTTTCTTTTGCTACTTTTAGTTTTTAGTGTAGTTGCCTTTTTTGTACTGGTTTTCTATTTTGAAAGTTTATTTATGACTTTCTAGTATTGTAATTTTGTAGTGTATTTAAAGTCCTTAAGGGAGGCTGGCCCGGTGGTGCAGCAGTTAAGCTCACGTGTTCCGCTTTGGTGGCCCATGGTTCTCCAGTTCAAATCCTGGGTGCACACATGGCACCGCTTGCCAAGCCATGCTGTGGTAGGCATCCCACATATAAAGTGGAGGAAGATGGGCACAGATGTTACCTCAGGGCCAGTCTTCCTCAGTAAAAAGGGGAGGATTGGCAGCAGATGTTAGCTCAGGGCTAATCTTCCTCAAAAAAAATAAAATAAAAAAAATAAATTCCGTAGGGAATGGAAGCCTTACTTTTAAAAATCTTGAGTTTAGTTTGCTAGACTAAGTATAACTCACATTACTTGAAGCCCACATTTGTTGTATTTGTGTCTGTATGTATATGTCTGTCTTTGTTTCAGTTAACTAATTTTAAAACTAGTTTATATACCCATGCAAATTCAGAATAGAAGAATCATGTAGTTTCACTTGTGCTTATTGTTTCTTTAGTTAGTTGCCTTATGTAGCTCTTAGAGTTAGTGATCCTTCAGCATCATTAGTTAAAGTCTCTTTGCCCAGACACTTGCTGATATTGCATCCTTTTAAAATTTAGATACCTTGTTTGGAAGCCTGTCAATTCTGCTTTGAATATCAAGCTTTGCCTTTTCAATAGGGGTCATACAGTGTTTTCCTTTGGAAGAAAACTCAGAATCCCCACAGAGATGTAGTTTTTTAACCATGCTACTCATCTTGAAATTTTAGAAGACCGTTTATCCTTTTTATTAGAAATAAAGTTATAGTGAATACTCTTCTCCATCTAGTATCTGTGGAGCTACTTCTGAGCAGGAGAAAGAGGTGATAAATTTGAAGAGGGAAAACTTAGCTAGGAGAAATCATGTGCTGGCACTAGATTGCTTTATGCCAGACATGTTAAGTCAGTTATCTGTTGTTATTCAGTACTTATATGAAGGCAGATACTAATTACAAAGGAAGTTTTTCCTTCTTATTTCGAGTTATCTTCCTTCTCCGTTATGTACCACCTATACCTAATTTAGTATCTGCCCCTGAATAAGGCAGCCTATCTAACTTTTAGAAAACCTGCCTATCTTTTTTTTTTTTAAAACAGTAGGAGGTAGTGAGATATGGACTTGGGAGTACAGAGAAGCTGGTGAAAGCAGTTCACAGAAACATCATGTTTTGTAGTGGAAAAGGCAGCAGGCTTTGACAACATTGACTCATTCTTACCAGCTTTGTGATCATGGGCAACCTTTCTGATCTTCAGCTTTCTTATTTGTTAAGTGGGATTGGTGATATTTAGCCAATAGGATTGCTGTGGAGATTAAATGAAGTTATGGTGTGTAATGTACCTAGTACAGTGCTTAACTTACATTCTCTAAATTTTTAACCCATTTTTTTATATGTAGGTAGTTACCTTGCTGTATTGCTTTGAAAAGATATATATAATTTACTGTTTAGGTAGTCTGAAAAGAGAGAGATTTTCTATAAAGACTATAGAGGTTTTTATTCTGTTAGGGGCAAAATTACTCTTTGGAAATATTTTCTGTTTTCACAGTAGACAGACTTCAATCTATACCTGAAAGTGTTGGGATTTGTTTATTCTTGGACATATTAAGCATTTCAGACATCCCCTTTGCCTCTAAAATGTTCATTTTCGTTTGGAAGATTTAGAGACAGAGAATACTTGAAAATACAGTCATTTAGATTTATTTTGTATTGGAAAAAATGAACACTTATCATACTTTTAATATATATTTACCAAGCAACTCTTAAAATAACTCTAGGAGATTCACTGAGCTGAGACTATTTTATTAGGAACTCACATGTCCGAGAAGGTGAAAACTTTGTTATTATTCCACTTTAATTTTTTATGACTATGTAAAGTTCTTTAACCCAATGAGTGAATAGATAAAATATTAACCTACATTCACTTTTATTTGTAGGAAATAAATACTGTGAAACTGGCAGCAAACTTTGGGAAACTTTGCACAGTCCCCCTGGACAGCATTCTTGTAGACAATGTTGCACTACAATTTTTTATGGGTAGGTAAAACCATTTTATGAAAATAACATAGTCCTTGAAATTTTTAATACTTGTTAATATTATTAAATTTTAAATACTTAACATTAAGCATGCCAAATATGTCTCACCTCCATCCCCAGTCTCTGAAATGTTTCTTTTTCTTTGGAAACCATAGAGGTAGAGCTTTATTTTGTTTTGAAGGAAATAAATGCTTATTGTAACTCTAATGTGCATTTGCTAGACTGCTTTTAAAATAAACCCTAGGAGGTTCCACTACGAATTTAAATTATTTGAGAAAAGAGTACTTTATTAGACATCCATAGTGTATATAACCTGTTTGTATCATTTTTGTGCATGAATGGGGGAGGGACTTTGTTTTTATACTATTTTAATTGATATCAGTATTCATTAACTTTATTAATATTACATCAAAATTGCTTTCATCTGGAGGACATTTTAGCAAGACTCCCTCATTCCTCATTTTCATGACCACAAACATAAATGCATGGCTTGTTGAAAAGCCCAATCCTTGTTTTTAATATTTATGAAAATATTAATATTATGATTAATAATCTTTATTGAAAACAAAAGCTGCATGTTGGTGAAGTAATTTATTTCTGATGAAGCCTTCTGTATTAATTTTATCCCCTAGAGATTTTATCTTGACAAATGAGATGTTTTTCTAAAATATGTCCTTCCATTTGTGTATCCTATATAACTGGTCTTTTTAGCTTAACCACTTTATGATATAAATATTTATTCACCTCAAGCATTCGCTGAACATTTTGAAAATGTAGGTTTTAAGTATTTGAAACTTTAATCCTTCTTAACTTACTTGTCATACAGCTGTATGCACCCAAAAATGTATGACATTAATATCTATGTTGTTTTGGATTTTGTTTGGTAGATTACATGCAGCAAACTGGAGGTCAGGCACATCTCTTCTTCTGGATGACAGTGGAAGGATACCGGGTTACAGCCCAGCAGCAGCTAGAAGTTTTATTAAGTCGTCAGAAGGATGGGAAACATCAAACCAACCAAACCAAAGGTCTTTTAAGAGCAGCTGCTGTTGGAATTTATGAACAGTATTTATCAGAAAAGGTGAGGATGTATTTTGATTACTGTTTTCTTATCTTGTTTGGCAATATCATTAATAATAATTTTTGTAATACTTGGAAATATTCATGCTAGGCACAACTACCTTGCAAACATTATTTCATTTAATCCTAATAACAGTCTTATTGTGTATTATTGTCTTCATTCATAGGTAAAGAAACTAACTTTTAGAAAATTGAATTAACTTGGCCAAGGTTATGTAAATACTAAATGACAAACTCAAGATTTAAGGTCATACACACTTTAGATTCAAAAACACGATAGGTTGAAAGAAAAAAGATGGAAAAAGATAAAACATGCAAACGGTAACCAAAACGGAGCTGGAGAGGCTATACCGATTTTAGACAAAAGATATGAAGACAAAAATTGTTACTAGAGAAAAGAAGAACATTTTATAACGATAAAAGAGTCAGTTGATTAGGATGATAAAACAGTTGTAAAGTTAACAACAAAGCCCCAACGTACGTGAAACGAACTGACAGAACTGAAGGGAAAACAGACAACTCCCCAATAACAGTTGGAGGCTTCAATACCCACTCTCAATAATTGATAGAACAATTAGATAGAAAATCACCAAGGATATATAAGAATTGAAGAACACTGTAAACCAATTAAACCTAATACATCAATGGAATACTTCTCCTAACAACAACAGCAGAATAAACATTATTTTCAAGCACATATGGAACATTCTCCGAGGTAGACCATAGGCTATGCCATAAAACAATTCTCAACTTTAAATTATTGAAATCCTGTAATACCCTTTTCTCATAATAGAATTAATTAGAAATCAACAGCAGAAGGAATTTTGTGAAATAATAAATGTTTGAGCATTAAACACCACATTTCTAAATAGCCTCTGGGTCAAAAAGAAATCAGAAGGAAATTAGAAAGTATTTTGAACTGAATAAAAATGAAAACGCAATATATCAAAATTTATGGGGTGCAACAAAACAGTTTTTAGAGGGAAATGTGTAGCTTTAAGTGCCTAGTTAGAAGAAAAATCTCAAGTCAACATTCTACATTTCACCTTAAAAATTTAGAAAAAGAAAAACAAAATAAACCCAAGGCAAACAGAAGAAAGGAAACAGTAAAGATCAAAATGGAAATCAGTGAAATAGAAAACAGAAAAACAATAGTGAAAATCAATAAAACCAGAAGTTCGTTCTTTGAAAAGAACAACAAAGTTGACAAACCTTTAGCTAGATTGGCCAAGAATAGAAGAAAGGCACAGATTACCAAAATCATGATTGAAAGAGGGGGCATCACCACCAACCCTATAGCAATTAAAAGGACTATAAGCAAATATTATCAACAACTTTGTGACAACAAATTAGACAATTTATATGAAATGGGCAAATTCCTAGAAAGATAAATTGCCAAACTGACTCAGAAAGAAATAGAACATATAATAAATAAAGAAATTTAATTAGTAATTAAAAATCATCTCACAAAGAAAAGCCTAGGTCTAGAGGGTTTCACTGGTGAATTCTATCAAACATCTCAAGAAAGAATAATACCAATATTTCACAAACTCTTCCAAAAAATATAGAAAAAAGAAACAGTTTCCAACTCATTTTATGAGGCTAGTGTCATTCTGGTACCAAAACCAGACAAAGACATTATTTAGAAAATTACAAACCAATATTCCTCATGAATGTGGACAGAAAAATCCTCAAGATTCAAGGTTACTCATGCTGCAGTACTTTTAATGGCTCTACTAGAACAGCTTTTAATTTATACTTAGTCATGCAAAAATTGTATTTGAATTTTAAATAATGAATTTTATTTGAAAACTGACTGTTAGTGCATTTGCTTACATTTTTGCCTGATGAAATATACTCAAGAGCATAGTTTTAAGAGTAATACAACAAACACCTTTATTCACCTTTTCCAGCTTAAGAAATAGAACATTCACTATGCTTTTGAAGATCCCTAATTATGCTTTACCCATCCTCACCTATCATGTTCACCTGCTTCCTTACTTCCTGGTGAAGCCAGTTTCTGTAATTATTCACTTGCTTTCCCATACAGCTTTACTATTTACTTATTTATTTATTTATTTATTTATAATGAGGAAGATTGGCCCTGAGCTAACATCTCTTGCCAGTCTTCCTCTGTTTTTTGTATATGGGATGACACCACAGCATGGCTTGATGAGCAGTGTAGTGGTCCCCTCCTGGGATCTGAGCCCACAATCCCTGGACCGCCGAAGTGGAGCACACGAACTTAACCAGTGAACTGCTGGGCTGGCCCCCTATACATATATATTTTAAACAATATATTGCTTAGCTTTGTTTTTTTTTTTTTTTTAAAGATTTTATTTTTTCCTTTTTCTCCCCAAAGCCCCCCCCGGTACATAGTTGTGTATTCTTCGTTGTGGGTTCTTCTAGTTGTGGCATGTGGGACGCTGCCTCAGCGTGGTCTGATGAGCAGTGTCATGTCCGCGCCCAGGATTCGAACCAACGAAACACTGGGCCGCCTGCAGCGGAGCGCGCGAACTTAACCACTCGGCCACGGGGCCAGCCCTTAGCTTTGTTTTTAACCTTTATATAAATGGAATGATACTATGAGTATCGCTTTTTTCCCTCTCACCATTATATTGAAATCCATACTTGTTGATGTATGCAGGTGTAGTTCATTTTCACTGAATTATCTCATTCCAGAGATATACAAGAGTTTATTTACATTTGATAATGTTTATGAGCATTTGGTTTTTTTCCATTTCTTTTCTGTTACACTGCTGCTCTGAATATTGTTCATGTTTCTTCATGCACATGTTCAAGCGTTTCTGCTATTTGAAAACGGTGCTTCAGGGTGTGAAGTCTAAGTCTTTTGCATGTTAATTCTTAAGGTAAGTTACAGAGTAAATTCTGTTGTAGTCCAATAATATGGACTACAATTATAATGGAAAAATGAAAAAATTAACAGTTATTTAAGTCAGTTTCTCTCAGCATTTTAAAGATATCATTTCATTATTTTCTGGCTCTCATTGTTTCTGCTCATAAATCAATTATGAGTTTGTTGTTCTTTTGAAGGCAATCTCTCTTTTTAGCATTGAAAGACATCCTGTATCTCAAGAAACCCTTCCTTGGGACACAGACAGTCCCAGATTTTAGCAATGAATGCAGAAGGTTGAGAAAAGGTACAAAATCCATACTATTATTTGAATTATGAGGGCTGAAAGCAACATGTTTTTAGTGTCAGATGACTCCAGCATGGATTATTCATCTTTTGTAGTCACTGCTGTGTTTTCCCCTTGACCTCTAATGTTGGCAGTCATTATTTGCTCTTCACAATAATGGATCCTGCATTGTGTATCACTCCAAGTACAATCTAAGTGCATTGTTATCAGAGTGTTAAGGTCCATCTTTCACTTTTCATGTCCTGTGCTTTGTATTGTGATAGGACTTGTTTAATTTTTACATTATGAATGTTGTAGCCATATTTTATAAAATTTCAGATAATGAAAATGAGAATGATTGCAATACCAACACCAGCATAATCCAGACACTGCCCAAAAAGAAGACTAAACGACTGGGTTATTTTAATGACAGATAGAAGGAACCATATAACTGGATTAGCGAGAGTAAATAACCAAAATAGAGCATACTGCATAATGTACAAAAAATATTTTGGGATTGATCTTGGTGGATAGGGGATATGAAAAGCAACTATGGAGACTGAATATTGCAGGTACTTTTAGGTCAATAAAATTTTTTTTTCATCTCCCCAAAAGACCCCATGATCACTTGAAAATAGTGGCTAAGTTAACTTAGGTATACTGCACAAATGAACACACATTGGCCTATCTTTCCCTTCATTGCTTTGTAAAACTGAGTAGAATTACGTTTTATGATTCAGAGCTTTAAACTGAAATATCCTGTGGGTAAATGAGAAGGGAAATTTGATAGCATGTTTGGCCCTTTAAAGTTTACAGCTTATTCTATCAGATCTTACAGCAATCATGCTTTCTCTAGTATGTTGTGTTACATCAAATTGTAGCAACAAGAGTATATTTCCCATAGTGTCTAGGTACTTTGATTTGAAAAAATGCAGTTTTAGATACCTTCCTGATTTCTAAGATTTTTAATAAACTACAGGAAAAATGAAACAAACTTTGCTCATCTGTCTGCATATTTGGCAGACAGTGCCAACCTAGATTTTAGCAAATCACATTCAGTCCATAAACTTCTTACCAAAGAGAATGAAAAGCTCTTACCTGCTAAATATCATGTATTCTTACTATATAACACTGCTAAAAGCAGATATCATTTGCTTACTTGTAGTATTGAGGTTTTCATAATAAAATTTTTTGGTCCACTTTCAGTTTCTTCAAAAAATGTAGAAGCTGATATTTTTCACATTGTAAAAATGTCAACAGATCTTTAGAATTTGCCTTTAAGATGACTATCTATCATTGTTGCCAGCCATAGAAAAGATGCTAAAATGTTGGCCTGCAGTAAAATCATATTTTCAAAGAATGGGACAAGAATAATGCCCTTCCCTAATTGGAAAATATATCAAAAATGAGTATGGGAAAAGGAATTATGGTAAACTGAAATTTATATGCTTTTTCTCCAAAACTGTTGAATAATCTTTGAAAAAGCTGAAAGGAAACTTGAAAAGGATGGACTGACCTGAAGTATTTATGTGTAGGCTATAACAAAAACTCATAGTAACAAACATGACTCATTTTTTGGAAATATTGCTGTGGTGAACTCAAAAAAATATCCCAGAAAGGGAAAGCCAGTTTAAACAGGATTTTCTCAGTGTCTTTACTAACACTGTAATTTATTTGGAATCCAGCTTCACGCTCACAAGTTTAAATGATGTGTGTATTTTAAAACCATTTTCCTTGAGGAGGAGAGATTTAATTTATGATGACATCTGTTATGCTTTAAAGTGTTTAAAAATGGGTGTTTTAGGGGCCGGCCTGGTAGTGGAGCAGTTAAGTTTGCACGTTCTGCTTCTGTGACGTGGGGTTCGCTGGTTCGGATCCCAGGTGCAGACCTATGCACTGCTTGTCAAGCTATGCTGTGGCGGGTGTACCATATAAAATAGAGAAAGATGGGCATGGATGTTAGCTCAGGGCTAGTCTTCCTCAGCAAAAAGAGGAAGATTGGCAGTGGATGTTAGATCAGGGCTAATCTTCCTCAAAAAAAAAAGTATTTAAAAGTATTTAAAAATGGACATTTTAGATGTGGATAGCCTATATGATGAGTTCACAGATGCAAAGGACCCGATTGACAAACAACTGGTCTACTAAACAAGCCTGTAGATACAAAGTCTATGGACATTTTTTGGAGAGCTGGTAGCAAATTCCTACAGGTCTGAAAACCTGCTGTCTTTGTCAGTAAAATTCCATTATTCTCTACCTAAATGATTTTATTAAAAAGATATTTAACTTGATGTCGTCACATTAGACTGATAAGAGAAGAAGTGTGATGTAGGCTTTAAGAGCAGAGCTGAAAGTCAAAGTGAATTTTACATTTGGTTGTATTCAGTTATACCACTGTGTAAAAGAAAAGGATGTCCTAAATAAAGGCTGCAGGCAGATCAGAGAAGTATTGTTGAAAAAGGAAACACAGAGTAAAAATACCTCATGGGATCATGAAATAAGAAGAAAAGTAATTGTTTATTTTTTATTAAATATAGACATTTTCTGTTAAATTACTCCTATTATATGTATACTCTTCTTTTAAAGAGTCTTATATTTATGTATTTTAAGAATACACAATAATATAGCCTACAATATTTAAGTATCTGATAAAGAGTTTTAAAAAGTTAAAATAAATCGCTCTATCAGATGATAGAAACATTATAAAAATATATTTAAAATTTTTCTTAAACATTTATTTAATCAATCCTATTAATTACTAGTTGCCACTAACTAATCCTATTGTTTTGTTTAAATAACCACATTTGTGTAATAGAAAAGTAAAGAATACAGATTAACAGATAATTTTGGAAAAACACCCATTTTTGTATTTTTAAGTTAAAATAGTAACAAATGTGTATAAATACTTCTATATTACTTTTTTTGAGTGGAAAGGTCTGGTTAGTTTGTGTCCCATGATACCTCTCCAAAAGTGTTGGTCACCCTGTACTAAGGATGAGGCTTAATCTAATTCTGCGTACCTGAGATTATACGCAAAATTTAAATAATTGTAAAATGTTATTATTTTCAAATTTGCCTTTTCTTATTTCCTAGAAACTGAGTTTAGTGAGCTTAGAGGACAAATGAAAGGACAAAACTAACATCATGTTCTTCTCTAATCTTTGTCACATAAAGTTGTTTAGTTTTCCTGTTCCTTGGGAAAACACATACACACACACCACACCACACCCTCTCATATACAGTCAAACAGTAAATACGCATCCTTTTCCTCCCTCTTCAAAAAGGAAAACCACCACCACACGACCTATTCAAATTTACTAACAAGAGATGAATTAACAAGGGAGCAGTAGAAGTTGTATAGCTCTTTTCCTATATGCATTTATACCCTGCTGTTTACTTACTTACTTTTACTTTTTCTCCTCTTCTTGATTTATCCGTTCTCTTCCTTAGATATTCTATTGGAGAGCATAGAGAAATTATTTAAGCATTGCATTCTTTTGCTAGTTTCTCTAAAAGTTACCTTCCTCATCACTCATTTACTTTCCAGAGCCTTCTGAACTAAAAACTCCAAAGTTGACATGCCAAAATGGCCATATTCCTAGCTTTTCAGCATTATTTTCTTTCAATAAAGTGATTTTTTACATTGGACATCAGATTTTATATTTCTGTGTGATGTCTGTCACATTATGCACTTTGAAATGGGAGTTGTTGGAACAAATGAACTTTTCAGATTTTTTTCCCTCCCATATCACTCTGGAACTTTGCTGCAGCATTATAAAACCAAATTTAGGATAAGAATAGTCTCTCTTAAAGGCCATCTAGGAGGATTGTTTCTAGTGTTAATGATAAGTAACACATGGCTTATTCTTTTGGCAATTTTATTAAATACACATGCAGGACTACTGAATGCTAAACATAACTCCTGATGACCGTGTTTCTTTCCTATCTGCCAGTGACTGTGCTTGTATGCCTTTACATAAATCTTTTTTAATCCTTATAATAATCTCATGTAGTATTATCTCCATTTTGCAGATTGAATAAATGAAACCTAGTGAGAAGTAACTTGCTCAGCAAAAGTCAAGATTTAAAATCCATGTTTGTCTTCTAGTCTACTATGATCATGAGATGGTCCTATTTTATTTCAGCCTTAAACATCAAGGTGTCATTTACAAAGCAAAGGCTTTGTGCCAATTACTTTCAGTAATGTGATTCCATTTTTTAATTCTCCTACTATCAAGGGTTAACTTATATTTAGAAACTCCAAAGATCATTACCACTATTATTTTTCTCTGTTAGGCATCTCCAAGAGTTACTGTTGATGATTATTTGGTAGCAAAATTAGCAGATACTTTGAATCATGAAGATCCAACCCCTGAAATCTTTGATGACATTCAAAGGAAGGTATTATATACATTTATCATATCTTTCTTGAAAAAAATGTATATTTCTATATGCATGTAGTTCATTTTTAAAAAGGTTATTGAAACATAAAATTAGAGTGGTAACTAAAAAGATTAGTTATAGTATAATACTTCTCAGTTACAAAAAAGGTAGGCCAGTGTTTTTTATTTGCTTATTTAATTGACAAATGAGGAAAATTCTTATGTTGCTTTTTTTAATTTGAATCTGACTGAAGAGCCAGATATATAGTTTTAGAATTTCATGAATTGATGATGTATAAATAATATGACTCAAATTTATTTAAATATGTGCCTTGAGCCTGTATGTGGACTTGTTTTTAAAGAACACTGCCTCCTAGAGCATTGTATATAACCTGCTCTCATGTGACTCTTGTTGCACTAGGACCCTTTTCAGTGCAATTTAGGTGGTAGAGGGACCAGAGGAAATCATTAGTTGTAATATAGTCTTATTGCTGACATCTTATAAATATGGAGCCTATGATTTATTATAGAAGATCTCAATCTAGTTTTTGGTGAAATCTTATTAGTGAAAATTAGTACATTATCTGTATTAATGATTGAATATCTTGATTTATTTCAATAAGGTATATGAATTGATGCTACGAGATGAAAGATTTTATCCTTCCTTCAGACAGAATGCACTTTATGTGCGCATGTTAGCTGAGCTGGACATGTTAAAAGATCCTAGTTTCAGAGGATCAGATGATGGTGATGGAGGTAAGGTGCCAGACATTGTACATTTATGTGTGTGTGTGTATATATATATATATATTCTGCTTACCAAAATAATGACCTTTTAAATAAGATAAAAATGTTCTTGAAGCTCAAATATAAATTGTAATGTATTTAAAAATCTATAAATGTAGGACAAAGTTTAGTTAGTATACTAAATTACAATGTTGAAAATTTAGTAACAGATTAGAATGTAAATATAGAATCCTTACCTTTTTTTTTTGCTGAGGAAGATTTACCCTGAGCTAACATCCACTGACAATCTTCCTCTTTTTTCTTTTTTATATGAACCACCACCACAGCATGGCCACTAATGGACAAGTGGTGTAGGTTCGTGCCTGGGAACCCAACTTGGGCCTCCAAAGCAGCATGCGCCAAACTTAACCACTAGGTCACAAGGGCTGGCCCCTTGAATTCTTAAAGAATGTTTGTTTGAGTTGTGTCATCCAAATATTTCTATGGTAATTTCCCTTTTGCTAGTAAGTGATAATGCTCATGACTAACAATGGGATTATTGAGATTAAATGAGATAACAAGTAATTGTTATCTCAATTGAATCAAAAAATGATTCTGAGACTGTACCATAAACTTTTTATAATGTTTTATAATGCTTTTTATAAAGCAGTATTAAAGAAAGTGTAGTTTTTTCTCTTTTTAATTATACTCTTTTCCACATGCCACACAGTGTAAGTTGGAAGAAGCTATAAGAAGCATTTATTGCAATCTTTTGTTTTTTTCAAATGAGAGTACTGTTAGCATGGTATAGTGAAAAAAGCAGACTTTAAGTGTCAGAGTATTTAGATTTTACTCCCGTTCTACTACTTATTATCTGTGTGATGTTGGCCAAACACTTAATTTTTTTAAGCCTTATCTTTTTCATTTGTAAATCTGGGATAATATTCTTCTCATGATAATATCTTGCCTCAGAGTTATTGTCAGATTTAAATGGAATTATGTATATGAAAATGATTTATAAACTAGAGCACAAGTATCAGTTTTTAATTAGTAATAAATAATCAGTTATTTGAAGTCTCCAGATTCTTAGGCCCAGTGACCATTTAACTTGTGATCCAATTTAGAAGTACTTATTAAACTCTAATTAAATGTCTAGAGTTTGGTGCACTTTCTGCTGTATTCTACCAAGCAAATAAGCAATATAAATAAAAAGTATACAGGAAGATTTGACTCTGTAATTATTTTTTATTTTTATTTATTTATTTACTTATTTTTTTGAGGAAGATTAGCCCTGAGCTAACTACTGCCAGTCTTCCTCTATTTTATACGTGGGACACCTACCACAGCATGGCTTTTCCCAAGCAGTGCCGTGTCTGCACCAGGGATACGAACTGGTGAACCCCGGGCGCTGAAGCGGAACGTGCAAACTTAACCGCTGTGCCACCGGGCCGGCCCCCTGACTCAGTAATTATTTTAAGAGAGTGTTTTAATTATAATCATTTACTTATGCTTTTAGGTTTACTTCGGTTTTATGGACAGGACCTCTTGGGGTTGGAGATATAATAGATCTATTAGATAGCACTGCTTTAAAAAGGTCCTCTATTATGGAAGCATCCATGCCTCCCCTCTTCTCTTCCCCCTCTTCCCTACTCCCTAGTTGACATTAGTGAGATTTTACTTTTTTTTAAATAATCTAAGCATTCTGGTTACAGAAGTTTGCTTTTGAGTTTTAGTAACTTTTATATTGATTGTTGATCTAATATCTTGGGTTTTTAAATTAATACTCTTTCTGGTTTATTTATTTGTAAAATTGGAATGATATTCTATTAGCTGGATTTGATTGCATAGTTAAGGAACTTTTTTAAAGAGTGCTTCTATGAGAGCTGAATAGTAAAACTCAGTGTACATCAAGTTCATTATATAGTATATCTGTATTTACTGTCTCTTTTGAAACATTTTTTACAGAGCTGCTATGAAATTTGTAGTAGCAACTCTGTTTCTAGAAAGGACTATTATAAGTGTTCTTATTTATTTTAGTTTAACTGCTTTAGAAATTTCTTAGTATTATGAAATGGATTTGCTATATGGCCTGGAATGAAAGAAGGTAAATTGAATCATAATCTGCTAGTTGTATGAGTTTATAAGTAATATGTAATTTAAAATGATGATAGCAATATATTCTCTGGGAGTGTTTTTGACACTATAGTGTAAGAGCTCTTCCAGGGTCTTCTAAATTGACCTTTAGCTTCCATTCGCATCTTTCTGGCCAGTCTGTCTTCTTGTATGCAACTAAGGGAAGCAAATTATTTATGTCATCTCAAACTCCCAAAAACCTCACACTTACTTAAAACGTAAGTCGATTAAAGAAATTTCTTTCTGCAACTTGTTTGATCTGAAGTAAATGTACTTCTCTTTTATATCAGTCATTGAGTAATCCCTCACATTGGAATTGTTGACTGTAGTTTTGAATTACCTACATATGTATCTCTTGTCTCTCCAGGACATTGCTTTTTAACATTCTTTGTCTTAATTGATGAGCTTCTGTACATTCTATAACTAAAAAATTGCCTAATCCTAAATCAGTTGAGAAAAGTATGTGGAATGATGGGTATAATATGAAATATTGTTATTAAAAATAGCGAGTAGGTTTATTGTCTTTGTTAGTGTTTAGGTTTTAGGCAATCACTGCAACTTTTTCAAATAGTAATGCTTATGATTTTCTTGTCTTTATAAGATTGTTTAATCACAAATAGGCCTTCCCCACATTTTTTGTTATAAATTTGTTTTCTTAGTTTTAAAATTAAGCTTCTTGACATTGTGTATTTTTTTAGATGTGAGATTTTGGCTACTTTTTAGACATTTTGAAATAATTGTCTAATCCTGTGTTTAATGTGCATCTGATTTTTAAAAAATAGAGGGTACAGTTGAGCCTAAAATTAATGGGTCAAGTCGTATGTGTGCTAGTATCCTCTGTGATTTTTCTTTGCTGGGGAAGAAATTTTATTCCCTATTTAACCAAACTTCAGCAGGTAGGTAGGTAGTGGATGGCTTGCTTATGCATGCTCTCTCTGCTCTCTCTCCTCTCCTCCCTTTTTTCCCTTTCTTCCCTCTCTCTCTCTTTATTTGTGATTGCTTTCTTTAGTTGAGTTCAACTTTAAATTATTTTAAAAGCAGATGTTTTCTCCTTTATTAAAAACTTGGTGTCATAGTCTTTTAAAAAATATTTAAATTATGCTTTCTGTTTTAAATGTTAATTTCAACCACATTATTTTTCTCACCAGGTCAAACAATACTTTCTTTTATTCTCTAATGTTTATAGGCATTTATCAAATTCTTGATTAAATGTGGACCTAGATTGATTTTAGACTATATTTCTGGATCTTATTGTTAATCAAGAAAGTAAACTATGCCTTGTTTTGCTTTTGATTTCTCTTTTAACCTGTCTTTGGTGGGAAGATTTAAGAGGTGGTAGATCACAGAAGGAGGTATGAGGCATATAATTGAATAAGGAGGATAAGAACTATTTGTTTACTCATTTTAATTATCGCCTTGCTGTTAACCAAGGGGTAATCTTAGGAGGAAATTCCTGTTTACCTTTTGAAACTAAAGGTCTGAGGAACCAAGAAGTGTTCTCCGGCATTTAGACTTATTAAAGTTGGAAAGCAACACCAGCTACCTTTTTGTAAAAGAAGTAGAAATTTGCTTTGAAGACCCATTTAGAGATCCAGATTCATAAATAATCTCTTAAGTGCTAGAAACCATACATTAACTTTAATTTGTATATGAATATTGCTTCACCATATATTTATTTGTGTTTTTAACAGAGGAGCATCTTAATTGGTACCTTAATTTGCTCAGATATAGAATAAAATCCTGAGGGAAAATACATTAATTTTAATAATGTATAATTGACTTTCTAACATTACTTTTTAAAAATAATTTTTAGTTGCTTTTTAATTAAATGGCATTGCATATTGAGTTTTACATATCTTTTGTTCTATTAGTTATATATTGATTCAAGAATCTACACTTCCAATGTCTTTGAGCCAAATCTGCTGAGAATAAGTGGACTTTAATAGATATATTAAAAATCACTCTATTTATCCTTCACACTAAAGTATAGTTTTATTTGTAACATTTCTTAATCCAGTGAGACAGAAATAACAAAGTACCTCTAACATTTCCTAACAGACTTCACTGTGCAGTGTTGTTCTCATGTTTCCATTGTGTTAGGGAACTTAATATGATACTGTAAGGATAAAATATTTAATAATTGCTCTCCTGTACATGAATGCCCTTTTTTGCAGGGGAGGGCAACTTAGGTACATACATATTTTCACTAAAATACCTGGCTTGGAAAACCATGGGGCTTAAGGGAACAGGTATTTGGAAGTAATGTACCACAATTTTCTATACTGTTTTGTTATGTCTTGGCTCATGTGACTTTCATTCTTGATGTTTGAACCTTAGATAAAGCAACTGTTTCAGAAGTTTTTTACTATTACTAAGTTGAATTTCTTCTCCTACAGAATCTTTTAATGGTTCTCCTACAGGAAGCATAAATTTGGTAAGTACTGTTATGGGTACTGTAATTATTAAAGTGGCTTGAAAATAACATGAAAAGGTGGGCCTTAATATATGTAAATAAATGCTATATTAGAAGCCCCTAAATCATCCTTTAGTATCATAAGAAGTTATTATGCTCTTAAAGAAATGTTAAATTCACATATAAGGCAACTGTGAATTAGAATTTAAAAATGAAACTTACTTTCATTTTTAAAAATGGGCTTAGGTCACACCTGCGTAATTCTGTTGCATTTGATTAAAAAATTGATTTTATTATTGCAATCCCAATATTTAGTATTTTAAAATGACTCTGGTTAGTGCTATGATAGGCAGTAAATTTGTAACTTAAATGTTTACATTGGAATTAGTTTTTTCTTCTCTTGTATTTAGAAAAGAAATATAAAATTGAGATATCTGAAAACTTCTAGATGTTTCTTAAAGTCTACACTATAACACATTCAGGTGGTTATAAAAAACATTTTTTTAAGCTTAGAGAATTTTACAGTGAATTAAGCAACTATATCCTATGGTTATAAACTTAAGAATGACAAAGTTTTTTTTTTATTGCACTAACATTGGTTTATAACATTATATAAATTTCAGGTGTACATTGTAGTATATTTTGAATTCTGTGTAGATTACATCATGTTCACCACCCAAAGGCTAATTACAATCCATCACCACACACATGTACCTAATTACCCCTTTTGCCTTCCTCCCTCCCCTCTTCCCCTCTGGTTACCACTAATCCAATCTCTGTTGCTATGTGTGTGTTTGTCATTTTTATTTTCTACTTATGAGTGAGATCATACGGTGTTTGACTTTCTCCCTCTGACTTATATCACTTAGTATAGTACCCTGAAGGTCCATCCATGTTGACAATGACATAGGTTTTTAGCATATAAGCTATCATTCGTATTTCATATATTCAAGGAGAAGTGTGAAATAATGAACATTTCAGTTCTTTTATATATCTGTTCTTGCCATTGAATAACTTATTTCATAAAATGCTGCTGGGAAGAAATATTAGGGTTCTATGAAAGTTTCGGTCCAGATTCCTTCTGGATTACATTACTACATTACTTTTTCTTTCAGACTTTTTGAAATAGCTAAGTGGTTTGGAGGTCCGTTACCTTGTGTGTTGTCTTCTATGTTATTACACTTATTTCTAAAATAACCTTATTGAGTAAATGTTCTATTACTGTACAAAGTATAACCTTTAACAAAACATTAAAGCCAGTCATAGTATTATGTCAGATATTTTGTAACATTTATGTTTTCCTAAATCATTTGATGATACTTTTCCTTGGTTTGAAATTTTCTAGTGTTCACATTTGTAGTGCTTGTACACGTGTTTGAACACTAGTAAAAAATAAATTTTTTTCTTTATTTCATATCTGGAATAAATGCTTTTTCAAATAAGAGAGATCCCTTTTGTCACATAATGATACAAACCAGAACAGTCTCTGGATTGAAAAAGGTCACATTGAGGTCAGTGACTTGCAGTATTTTGTTCTTCACATAAATCAGTTAAATTCAGGGTTTTAAGTAGGCAGTCTTTGGATTTTTTTTGAATACAGAGACAAATTTTAGTGGGTAGCTGGATTTTTAAAATAGTTTAAGGTTATAAATGAGGTCATGATAGTTTATTCCAATATACTAAGCAAAGTGAATATTTAATGTATGGAATTTTACTTATTTTGCAATTGAGATCGACAGGTAAATTATAAGCGTTTCTAGCATTGCTACTGTAGTTGTGTTTGCTGAGTTATCACAATTAAGTTGAATGTTCGTTTTTTGTCTTAGCATAATGTTGTTAAAAACACTTTTTTTGCAAGGAGTTCAGAATCAAGCTACAGGACTACTTTACAAACTATATTTTATTTCAGGACAACATTAATGCACTTGTTTTGAAATCACAGTTTTCTTTTACTAATCAATATTTATAGTTCTAAATCAGAGTAAATTTCTGTAGTTAACATTATTTCACCAATTGTAACTTTATATAGTGTACTTGCTATTTACTGTGCATAATAACTGTGAGACATTTCGTCAGATTTTCCCATCATATTTAATGAGAATAATGTTAATTGTATGCTTTAAATGTGCTAAAAAGACATTTATATTCAGCATTGTCTAACAACTTCTGAGTTGCATAGTATAAGATGCTAATGTGTTTAAAATAATAAGTAGTATTTAGCTTTTTAAATGTTACCTATAAGGGAAGGTTACTGCTACTACTAATAATAATAATGCTTTTTTGAAAAGTTAATTGTTTTATGTTCCCTGTGCTAGCTTGTAATGGGAAGAAGATCACAGTAAATAACATTCTAAATTTTGTAGAATAAACCATTTCCTCTGAGATTTCTGTCTTTCACATAAAAACAAAGCAAAGATTGTGCTGTTTCTATCAAAGTGTTTTATTATAGGTCACATGAGCACTTAAAAATAAGTGCATTCTGTTTCTTTTCAAAGTATTTTCATTCACATTTATATCCTGACAGAGTTGTAGAGCAGATACTACGCCATTATGACCATTGGGAAAACTGAGATATGAGAAAGACTAATTGATATGGCTAAAGTCTCTTATGGTATTGGTAGTGAAGCCTGTTCTAGGCCTAATTTAATTTAATGATTCTCCCACTTGATTTGACCCGGGAATGATCTGTATGGAATTATCACATTTTGCTTCTCTTAATGATCAGTCTTTAGTAGATACCCTTTAGGCTTTCTTCTTGGAATGCAGTAGCCTTAATTTAAATGACTTTATGTCATATATATGGCTACACCTAAGTCATTTAGATGACTCTTTTAGCAATAATTGGGACTCCAAAGTTCATTCAGATCCTATGGTTTTTAAAGTGTAAAATATGTCTGAATCATATAATGTCTGGGTGTCAGAGCTCCCCAAGACCACTCCTATGTTCAATGATTTACTAAGAAGACTCATAGGCCTCAGCAGTCATACTCATGGCTAGGATTTATATAGAGAAAGGACGAAAAGCAAAATCAGCAAAAGGAAAAGGTGCATGGGGCAAAGTCCGGAGGAAACCATGCACAAGTTTCCAAGAATCCTCTCCCATAGTAGTTACATAGCACAAGCTTAATTCCCCCAGCAATGAATGTGACAAGACACGTGAAACGTTCACACCAGGAAAGCTCATGTGAGGCTAGTTATAAAAGTTTCATTCCAGGTCAATCAGTAATAATTTTTGTTTGTGGAATGATTTTTGAAAATTAATTATTTAAAATCTGTCAGGCTACAGACTCAGTTTATTTAATAAGTAATCATAGTAATAGCTAATATTTTTTGTGTTAGACAGCCTTCTAAATGTTTTACATGTCTTCTCGTTTAATCCTCACATAACCCTATGATGTAGGTACTATTATTGTTTTCATTTTATAATAAGGAATCTAAATTAACTGAAATTATTTCTAATTTAACCAAAGTGTTAAGTTAAGGATTACAAAGTTGGCTCTAGTGTATTTCAACTATAAAAATATTGAAATGTTAAGAATTTTTATTCACATTTTTTTCTTGCCATGTATTGAATATAATTGAGAAATAGCACATTATAATATATGGCCAAGCAATGAGGGAAGAAATAATATGATGTATTAAGTTGGTTTCTAAATTACTTTGATTTATAATTTCTTAATCTTGGCATTTCTCTCTTCTGTTAGTATAAATAAAGAGGATTATTGTTGGAGGGGAGGATACAAATAATATAAAGCTTACATGAGGCAAAGATGAGTAATGCATACATGATGTAGAAGTCTTTAACACTTTTTTTCTATAAAATTTAAAAATTTTGTTTCTTGATTTTTTTTTCCCCCTAGTCTTTAGATGACCTTTCAAGTGTATCTTCTGATGACTTGGTACAACTTCATGCTTACATTTCAGATACTGGTAAGAGTCTTTGTGGTTTAATTGTTGTTTAAAAACTGATTATTATTATCCCTACATTATTTTCACATTTATTTTTACACTCCATTTTTCTTTTCAGTAGTCATATTTTTAAGTTACTTTATTTTCTGCAGCATGTTCTTCATTAAATTCTATGATGTTTATTTACTTATGTATATGGTATTTGAAGGGTTGTCACTGTTAACATTTGGAAAAGCTTAAATTCTAAGCGTATTGTCAGTGCTAATAAACTCTGAAACCGATCTTTTCCTCTTTTTGTTTGTGTCTAGCTGATAATTGTCTTCATAATTCTTATTAAATCATTTTAGGGCAGATTTTAGTTCATTTTTTTTCATTCATGCAAAGGCAGAGTAGATAATTGAGTAAATGAAGCTTTTGGGTATGAGAGTTTACAGAATTTCAAGAAATGCTTGGATGAGGCGAGAAACCTCTAAGATTTTGTGACTCAATCAGCATACATGCAAAATAGTTAGTAAACTAAGAAAAAAAAATTTCCATTGTTGCTATTGGGTTATTAGATAATGCCAGTGAATAGTAGACATTGATTTTCTTATCTAGCCTCTCACTATTCCTACAAAATGGGAGTGTGTTTGTTAGATAACATACTGAAGTATAAACATACTGAGGTATACCTCAGTTCAATTTCATGTTTACATTTTAAATACTGAAAAGAGATTTTACAGTATAAGTGTAATTTAAAAGATAATTTGCATCTGCTTTTTCCTAAGATCTCTGTTTTCTTTTGCTTCACACTGGAGCTGGAGTCTCATTTTGCATTCTGTCCTCTGCTAAATTTCTAGAATAAGTTATGTTAATTACTGTCTCAATTGTTCCTTTATCTTTTACAAATAGATGATGCATAAGTTACTCCTTTCTTAAAGCTCATTAGATAACACCCTTGTCAGTAAAACCAGAGGTCTTGTTGCTTTTCTGTCTAGCTTTTGATACAGTTGTCTTATTTTTTCCTTTCTTAAAATTTTTAAATTCTTTTAAAAATCTCTATTTTCTTTGTTGGCTTGTCTTCCAAATGTGAAAGCCTTTGTTAAAGTGCATATGTTTAGTGTTTGTCTTTTTATTTCTTTATTGAAGATCTTAAATTTTTATGTCTAGAGGAAGACACTCATGTCTGTATTTCTTATGTGGATCTTTCTCTTCTCTGGGGGTTCTGATTTTCTAGCTGCTTTGTCCGTTTATTCAATAAATATTTTTTAGCTTCTTAAAATGCATGGAAGTAGTATGGTAAGCATTTTTAATAAGTTATTTCTGTTAGACAAACCTTTCATAAATACTAAAGAGGCAGCCTAGTGTAGTGGCTAAGAGCACAACTTTTTGTCCATATTGCTTGAATTCAAACCTCAGCTCTGACACATAATAGGTGGGTAAACTTGAGTACATTCCTTAATTTCTCTATACCTCAGTTCCCTCATCTGTAAAATGAGATAATAATGATAATACCTCATAAAGTTGTTATAGACTAATTAATTACATTAGTAATTACATGGTGGGCATTATATATTAGTATTTGTTCAATAAATAGTTATTTTACCAATTGGACTCCATAGTGTCTTTGAGTCTAGATCCTGTGCCTTTAACATCTTTGTTACAGGAAGTAGAACTTAGAGTCTAGTGCAGTGCTACTCAAGGAGGGGTCCGTGGACTAGAGTGTACCGCTTCATTGAGGAATCTTGCTTTAAAAAATATTGGCTAAATTATACAATGTGCATGCTTAGTGATGAGATTGATTTATATTTTGATCCTAGTTCCTTATCTGGTTATGGATTAGTAACAAATAGTTTGCACATCACCTGCTATGAGTAACATTCTCCTAATGAAAACAAAACCTACTGTTTCTGTTATAATATCTTACCATCATCTCAAAATCAATATATGTAACCTCATTATCTTCTTTTAAAATCAAATTACCTTTCAGTTTTCTGTACTTCTCTTATAACAACCTCATTATTCTTCCCATTGTGCATGCACCGTGGTCGTGATCTCTCCTGCCTATCAATTTGTGACAAATCTGGTTATTCTTTTTTATAATGCTTTCTTATATTCCTCTCTTCTTTCTTTTTCTACTCCTTGCTAGTCTCATTACTCTTGTTAACTTCCAGTTCGGTTGTGGTTTGCTGCCTAATTGGCTTCTGCTTTCTATTTTTCTTTCGCAAATCTATCTTGAACTCCACAGATAAAGCCATTCCCTTGTTGCCATGCTAACTCACTTGAGTCGTGGTGTTTCTCTAATGTGATGAAAAAGTGTTGTGCAGTTTACTCTGCTAAGTCTCTGAGAGAAGGATGCTTAGAAGAGGTCAACGGTGAATAATAGTGTTACCTATAGTTAAAGCCTCTGAGAACAAGATGACCAAAGGCTGTCCTTAGTCTTATCTTTTGTCAAATGAGGAACACTGATATTAGACGGAAAGGGAATGAAGGGCAGTTTTCAGTAGAAAGTACAAATCTTAGAAAAATTTTGATGAAAGTCCAAGAGAGGTTTCTGTACAACTACATTTGCCCATATAGATTCTAGCTTTTGTGATTAAAATAAATTACTAAGAAACTACTACTAAGACCCTATGTGCTTAATTATATACAAAATACAAAATATTTAGTCAGATCCAAAACTTGGCCACTTCTTTTTCATAATTATGGATCAATGTAATCTGTTTATTAGGAGAGCAGTTTATACTTCTGGTCAATATGGTAGTATAAACTGCTATGGGGAATCCTTCATCCCACTCATAGAAAGGCTGAAAACAATAAAATAAAAATAGCCAAGGGGAAAATCTACAGGTGCTATAGACCATGAGGAAAAACAAATTTAGGGAAGTGAACAAACAGTTGAAGCCAAGGAGCTCTTAGAAGCATGAAGATAGCTGTCTTGATATTGACAGCATTTTCTTGCCCTCAAGTTTAGAAGAGGCTGGATGGGCTAAAGCCATGGGAATCTGGAATCTAGTCCTTTGCATAAAGCCCAGAGTCACAAAGGGTGGCTTGATGTGAAAAAGGAACTAGAAAAACTTAGCCTGCTGTTAGGGGAAAGAACAAAGAATGTGAAGATCATGGCTGGAAATGATAGTTATCACCCACAAGAAATTGAAAGCCTATCTTATATCCCAACATGGATATGTCTAGATTCGGCCATCCTCAAGTGATTGTGTGGAGAATATGAGAGTATGTTAAGGATATTTAGAGATAAAAACCTAAGGCAAGAATACAACACTATGAAAAACAACCAAATAAAATTATAGAAATTAAAAAATGTAGTGATTGAAATTGAGGTCAGTGAATGGATTAAGAAATAGACCGAATACAGATGAGTGTAGACTCAGTAAACTTTTGGAGACCTAAGAATAGAATATAATACAGAGATAAGAAGACGACAAATAGGAAAGACAAAGAAAGTGATTCAAAGTGCATCTTTTTACTTCAGATTAGTACAAAACGGGAACAGGTTTTGATTTTAGAGACTACCTGACTTGGATGCTTAGTGGCAGATCTGTAGGAAAATGCCTTTTAAAAAAAATCTCCAGAATAAACTACACTTGTAAATTGTTGAATATTATAAGTGAGAAAGAGACTTGCCAAAAGAGTAGATAAATCTTATTGCGTGGCTTTTGCTTTCTATTTAGTTGAAGAGATTTTAATTGAAATGAAACTGAATAGTGAAGGCTAGTACAAAAGGTTATTACTTAGTTTTTGTTATTTTTCCTGTATTAAATTTAAGAGATTCACATGCTATGTGCTGTGAGGTGGTTCTGGGAAGAGAGTCCAAAGTAGACATCACTGTGTGGTTGGTAGTGTCATCATAAACTTGTAGTTTATTATGTAATGTAGCCATCATATGGAACACCTTGTAGATGTGAGTACAGAGGATGAGAATCTGTTTTATCCTTTGGTGACATCCTTTTGTCTCAGTCTGTCATTTCAGATTCTTCTTCATTTCGTGTCATCCTTTTTGTTTGTTTTTGTTCTTCATCTTCCTCCTTTTTGTGTCTTTTGTTCCTCTTCATTTTGTTTTAAATGACTAGTATATGCTGACTATGACCCATATGCCGTGGCAGGCGTTTGTAATGATCATGGCAAGACATATGCACTATATGCCATCACTGTACACCGGCGCAATCTAAACAGTGAGGAGATGTGGAAAACCTATCGTCGTTATAGTGACTTCCATGACTTCCACATGAGAATCACTGAACAGGTAATAAGGTTTTTAAAGTTTGTGTACTTTACATTGTTTCCTGATTCGATGTTTGATTCTGAATAGTTTTGAGGATGCTAAGTGTTGACCAAAGCTAATGAAAGAAAATAAGGTAAGAATTTTGTATACACAGCATAAATGTTAGAATCATTTTGAGCATTTAACCAATAAATCAAATTTCAGCCAGTCTAACCATTGTGGACTAGTGACAAAATATCAGTGGTATACCTCAGAAAGTTAAAATGAGTATATATTTGTGATTTTAAGAGTTGTGTTTATGTGTACCTTGTGTTTTGCAGAGGTGTTTGGGTTTGGTTTGAAATAGGAAGTGGGATGACCGGAGCATAGTTTGTGCTTTTGCTTTTGGCAGCATAATTCAGATCTATAGTTATTTTAAATGACATCCTTATCCAACATTGCAACGTTTAAATCCTTGATTCGTTATTTTAAGAACCAAAACCTAAATTAAAGTTCACATTAACCAAATACTGTTTTTAATTCTTACTAAATACAACCCTCTTGTTATGCAGAAGTATAAAAAGTCAAAGATGACAAATGTAAACAAATTATTTCTCTGTTCTACTTTTTATTAAATATTTTTTCTTCTTCTTAGAAAAAAATAAACCATCACCAGATGAATTGGAATAGGTGATATATGAAATTTACTTTGAGTCTTTGATTTCATTCCCAGTTTTTAAATGTACAACTGGTAGTAAACCAATAAAAATAATAATTAATAGTGATATTTGATTGGATGGACTAAAGCTTTGAAATGACATTGTACTACTTTAGTATTCAGAAAATATCTTTTTCAGTTAAGATAGTGGAAAAAATATGGTTGGCACCATGATAATTTCATTAAAATATTTTGCTAACAGAGTGAGGTAAACTAGTAATATTTTAAAAGTGATTAAAAGCAGGTTAATGGTGACTCTAGAAGCCCATATTAAAAGGACTATTTTGAATTCTGTTTATAAGGAAATTAATAACTTGGGACATACCTGTTTTTCTGTTTTTGTTGTAGAATAGCTCTTTTCTTCATTTTTAGTTGATTTGTTTGCAGAGATGAAAGAATTTTCTGCCCCACATTGAAGAAATAATTGCCTTACTTTTTCAAATATTACCTGTTTGATATTGTTTTAAAATTGCATAGCTCATATATCTCTTCTTCCCATCCTCACACTTTAACCAAACATGACAAATTTTAAGATAATTTGAATTGCTGAGAGTAGTTTTATTTACTTGAAAATTAATAGGAATTTGGTATAATACAAAACTTTCTTTGTGTGAATAATTATAATTTTCTTTCTGCTATTAAGAGGAATAATCATTGCCTAATTTAAATGTTCTAGGCTCGGACTGTAAATATTATGTTTCTGTATTGACAAATATAAGTGAAGAACACACGTTTCAAAAACTTGATTAGTAGAGCAGTCCATACAGAAATTTCCCTTTTCAACACAGCACCAAAAGTAAATGAAATTGATAAAGCACACTTCATTTTTGAAAGTGCTCAGTGCAGGTGAAGTGAATGTGTTTTGACTTTGTGTTTCCTATAAAGTCACAGTAGCGTGTGGTTACTTAAGTATTTAGATTGCTCACAGAGCTTAAGAAATTAAAAACTAAGCTTGTAATTGAAAATTTAGGTTTAAGCAAAACACTAAGCATTTGTAAATAAGACTCAGGATGTTTGCCTTATAGCTCTGCCCTATCTATATTTTTTAAACTCAAATCCCCTGTAAAATAGTGGAAGAAAAATGCAGTGACTTGTAATTCACCAGTTGATAATAGTACAACCTGTTGACACAAGTAAATTTTAACTTCATAGTGTTCTTAAAGTATTAAAGTTGTTTTAAAACATTTTATTTTGTTTACTTAACTTTGTGATGTAACCTTGTTTCTAGTCTAAATATATGAACTATCATTAATTTTCTTTAAAGATTTTTTAATAGTCTAATTTGATGTTTTATAGATAAGCATTTATAAAATTAAAAGAAAATAATTAAAATGTGTCATATTATTTTACAAATGACCTGAACTACACATTCATTTATTCAACAAATATTTATTGAGTTTTTCTTGTGTGGCTGGCACTGTTCTCAGTGCTAGGAGTGTAACAGTAAACAAGACAGACCAAGTCCTTGCCTCTCGGAGCTTACATTCTGCTAGATACTGTGCATTTCTATTTTATTGGGCGAACTGAATATAAGTATAGATAAGATACTAGTGATTTAAAAGATGCTAAATATACATTAAGGTAACCGAGTAAAAGTATTTATGTACCTGGATATAAACAAATTTTGAATCCTTCTAATATAAAAATTTCAAGCGTGCTTTTTAAATTTTCCAGTAGTGTGTTAGGAATCTAAGCCTGACATATTCCATGTGGAAAGATAAATCTTTGATTTTGCAATGTCTATAATTTATGTATAATATTTAAGTTCTTTGTGAACATTGAAATACTCTTTGTTTTAATTTGTGTGAGTTCTTTAGGCAAATTTCTCATTTCTTTTACATGTCTTTTAAAAATATTTTAGCCGTAACTAGAGGGACCCACAACTAAAATATACAGCTATGTACTGGGGGGATTTGGGAAGGAAAAAGCAGAAAGGAAAAAAAAAAGATTGGCAACAGTTGTTAGCTCAGATGCCAATCTTTATGTAAAAAAAATATTTTAATCAACTTTCGGCAGAGGGAATTATATTACTTGTCAGAGAATGGGCTATCTTTTACTTAAACTTGTAGATAATCTTTTAAATACCAAGCTTATAATGAGTTAATATAGAATATAAAACTTCCCCATTTTTTTCTTACTTTTATAATAGCATTTGAGAAAACTATTAGTCATATATGCTTCTGTTTCAAACAGATAATTTAAAGAGTTTGATCATTTAGGCTTTAAGAAAATAACTGTTAATTGTGACATTTAACTTTTTATTAATGTTTCAGTATTTTAAAGGTTCTGAAATAAAGGTATGTTTTGCTGGATACTATATTCCCTTGGGGTATTAGTTTGCTAGGGCTGCCATAACAAAATACCACAGAGTAGGTGGCTTAAACAACAGAAATTTATTTTCTCACAGTTCTGGAAGCCAGAAGTCCAAGATAGAGGTGTTGGCAAGTTTGATTTCTCCGGAGATAGCTCTCCTTTGCTTTCACACGGCCACCCTTCTTGTTTGGCCTCACATGGCTTTTTCTTTGTGTGCTTGCATCCCTAGTGTCTCTTTGCATGTCCAAATTTCCTCTTCTTGTGAAGACACCAGTCAGATTAGGGCTCACCCTAAGGGCTTCGTTTTAATTTAGCCACCTCTATTAAGGCTCTATCTCCATATACAGTCACATTCTGAAGTACTGGAGGTTAGCACTTGAACATACGAATTTTGGGGGAATACAGTTCAGCATATAACATATTGGTAGTGCTGGAGTAAACTATGCATTCTGTAAAATGGAGTTAATAGTTTCAGATAATGTAGATAAGTAATATTCCAGGAAATTAAATATCTTGAAAAAGTAAATTTACTAATGTAGGGTGAGATTTAAAAAAAAGCTAATTCTTAAAACCACGTACCCTCCATTGAACATTTGATATTCAATGAAGACCCCTTCTAATACTTTTGTGAACCACCAGTTTTGTGAATATTACTACAGCATAACATTTTCACTGTAAGTTGCCTCTCTTCTTTTTTGTTTTTCTTGCTTCGGGCCAAAAGAGCTGCTTTTACTTTTCAGATATAACATACAGTGAATTTGTTCACATTATAGCTCCAAGCAACCATCTGATATGCCATTCCATTTAATAATCAGAATCTTACAGTTTGGAGATGAAAATTCTCCTACACCTTTTCGTTTTCTCCTCTCTAGTCTCTGCACCAGGGCTGAGTTTTCTTTACAGAGATGATATTGTTGCTGTTGTTTTTAAGCAAAGAATGGTTTTAGAAAGTTTGTTTCACTTCAGGATATGTATCATGTGGGAAAAGCAGTGAGGCTGCTTAAGTTTCAGATATTAGGCTGTTGGCCAGGCACAGTCACTAGCGAAATGACTTTGCTCTTACACTGTGTTAGCAGGTAGGATGGTTAAAATGTGTACCTTAACAAGGCACGGCAGATTACTACATATCTGGACCTTTGAAGGTGTACCCAAATGTTAAGTTGTTAAATGCTAAACTTATAGTATGTATGCTTACTTTGGGTTTGTGGCTATACGAAGATAAAATGCGAGCGATGTCTCTTAGTTTTTTTTCTTAGTAACCTATGAGTTTATTTTTCATATGGTTGGTGGGGAAGAGTATCAGTATTGTATACATACAGAGTTGTAATATAGCTATACTTTTTATTTGCCTTTTCTGCTTATAATAATTAGCTGTTACAATGATTAATTGATTTGAAATCAATATAAAAATATTTCTTTATGAATTTTTATAAGCCAGGAACTCATAACTTTGATCATTAAAAAAGTTTATTTGCTAATACTTTATTCCAAAGCCAAAGGGTTGTTAAGGAAAATATTTTTTAAAACCTTTTATTATGAAAATTTTGAGTAATCTCAAAATTAGAGTATTAAAATGAAACCTCATGTGGACATCATCTGTCTTCTTCACTTAGCCGCATTTGTCATTCTTACTTGAAAATACTTCTTTGTAGTAAATAACATTAGAACTGTGGTTTGGACATATCTGGACAATATTTTTTATTTTCTGATTTTTGCTTAATATAATAAAATATATTGCAAAATGACCTGCTCAAGATGCTTTTGATATGTAAAGAAATTGTCACTTGGAAAATGCTTTTCTCTTTTTGTGAAGAACTAAGATTATTGAATATATTTTGTCTTCTAGTTTGAAAATCTGTCAAGCATATTGAAGCTTCCTGGTAAAAAGACTTTTAATAATATGGATAGAGATTTTTTAGAAAAGAGAAAAAAGGATCTAAATGCATATTTGCAAGTAAGTCCATTTTTATTATTATTCATAGAAGTTTCATTTTAATATAGCACACAGAGCAGATCTCTCCATCAAAGAATGTTTTTACTATAATAGCGAGATAGCAACTACTTTTGAGTAGCATGTGATGTGACATGCAAACTGCCCAGTAATTTATAAATGTTATTTTTCTGTTTGTTGATGAACTTAGAAGTTTTGTGGACACTCAGTACTAGAGATTTTGCTTCTTCAATTTTAGATAAGTAGACCCACACAGGCACATATATATCCATTCTACATTACTGTAAATCTAGGTGTTTTATGGTAGACTAAACAGTTAAATGTTTCCATTTCAGTAGTTAGTTGCTCTTCATGATATAGCCAAAGTTAGCAGATTTTTATTCTCAGATAATGTGTGTAGATGCCTCCCAGGCTTCCGAGTGAGTCTAAGGCTTCCAAAATTACAGGGAAATTCAAGAGAGGAATAGATCTGAGGGACTGTTTTCTAACATGTAGGTTTCTCTCGTGGAGTAATAAAACATGTCTCACAAGTTACTTATTGCATAAGCAGTTCGGATTCCCGGAAATAACTTTGTTTTAGACCTGGATCCCAGATGCCAGATATAGTAATAATAATATCACGTTATAGTTTTTATACTACTGAATAGTTTAGGAAGTTTTCTCATCTGTTAGACAAAGCTTTGGCCCAGGTATACAGTGTTCCATTATTTAGCTCCCCTTTCCACTGTCCAGAAGAGAGGTCAGCAAATTACAGCCTGCCAGACCAAATCCAGCCCGCCACTTGTTTTATTAAGAGTCTTATTGGAGCACAGACACCTGTTAGTTTACTCTTATCTGTGACTGCCTTTGCACTACCACAGCAGAGTTGAGTAGTTTCAGCAGAGACTCTGTGGACCTCAAAACCTAAAATAATTACTATCTGGACCTTTACAGAAAAAGTTTGATATCTTTTTCTGTGAGATATCATGTCTGATATCATTTATATGACTCTTGTCAAACATTTTTTTTTAATGTACTACATTCAGTTGTGTTAAAATCTGAATCAGTTATTTATAGGATTTAGAAAATAACCATCTTTTTCCAAATTTGTTGCCATAATGTATCTTTTAAATAGGCTGTGCTTATAGTTATTAGCTAATGAACTCAATATGTCAAAACATGTTCCATTAAAGGAAGTAAGCTAGAATGTTAGGTTATATCATTAACAGCTATGAAAGCAGTATTTTCTTTTGGGCCTTCTTTATAACACTTAAAAGTTTTTCTTTGGATTATTCTATGAATATTAAACTGTAGAATTAGAATGTGACTGACATAACAGTTTACTAAGGTGGATTTTCTTAGTATAAGCTAAAAACCTGAAGTGGAATAGTAAAGATATTTGGACAACTTTCACATTAGATGCACCCAAAGTCAAAGTAGCAGATGAGAAGAAGGTACACTAAATTGTTAATGGTCGTAGAATTGTTGATGACTTTTTTTAACTGTATAATTGGTTTTTGAAATATAAAATTAAAATAGTTTACTATACTTAACTTTCTAGCAGTTATAGCAGAAATTATAAAATTATAGTAGTAGTTAATTTCCAGTACCCTATCAATGCAAGATACCTCCTTTTTTCCTCTTAGTTACTGTTAACTCCTGAAATGATGAAAGCATCCCCAGCTTTGGCTCACTATGTGTATGATTTCCTTGAAAACAAAGCCTACAGTAAAGGGAAAGGGGATTTTGCTCGCAAGGTAAGTAGACCATTGCATTGGTTTTCTTGATAGATCTGTTTTCATACTTTGTTGTTAATAAAAGAAAATAAATTTATATTTGTATGTATGTTTTAAAACTAAAAAATTTTATTAAATGCTCCTTGGCATGTTTATCTTCTATGCATTTTTTTTTTTCTTTTTTTGAGGAAGATTAGCCCTGAACTAACTACTGCCAGTCCTCCTCTTTTTTTTGCTGAGGAAGCCTGGCCCTGAGCTAACTTGCTTGCCCATCTTCCTCTACTTTATATGTGGGACGCCTGCCACAGCATGGCGTGCCAAGCTGTGCCATGTCCACACCCGGGATCCGAACCAGCAAACCCTGGGCCGCTGAGAAGCGGAATGTGCGAACTTAACCGCTGCGCCATCAGGCTGGCCCCTCTTCTATGCTTTATCAAGGCTATTATTGATAGGTATATCTAGCAAGTATAAACTCCTGTCTTTACATGTAAATTAAAATCCAGCAGAAGCTTAAAAGAAAGAAAAAAACCTTGAAATGATGCAATAAGAAAATTTTGCTTAAGACAGGTCACAAGCTTTTCATTAGCTTGAGAAGGAACTATTTCTTACTGGAAGGAAGTGTCTTTTACTTGGAGTAAGGATAAAAAAAATGTTAAATAGGATGTGTTCCTGAAAATATTAATGCCTCTTGAGTGAAATCTTTATTATTTAAAATTCCTTGGGGGATACAAGACCTATACTTGGAATAAGATGCTAGTTTAAGACAGAATGATTAAGCGGGATTAAATGGGTGAAAACAAAATCTTTGGAATCAGACAGCCTTTTGTTCAAATCCCTGCTCTGCCATTTACTAGCTGTGACCTGCAACATGTTACTTTTTTGATCCTTCAGGAACTTAAGGTGTTAGTCATCATTTTAGAGCTTTGCATGAATCAAATGAGATAATCTATGTATAACAGTGCCTGGCTATGTGTTACATAACCTTTGAATAAATACTGGCTCATAGTGGTAGTAGCAGTAGTAACAGGAGCAGTAACAGCAGTTGGGCAAACTGAGTGAAGGGTATGTGGGAACCCTGTATATTATTTTTGCAACCTTTTAAAAGTCTGTAATTATCTCAAAATGAAAATTAAAAAGAAAGAAGATTCCCCACCACTCCTCTTCCCTAAAAAGACTAACTTTTTAAAAAAAGGATGAAGGATGCTATCCCAATCAGAATCCCAAGAACATTCTTCACAGAAATTGAACAAACAATCCTAAAATTCATATGGGGCAACAAAAGACCGCGAATTGCTAAAGCAATCCTGAGCAAGAAAAACAAAGCCGGCGGAATCACAATCCCCGATTTCAAAACATACTACAAAGCTACAGTGATCAAAACAGCATGGTACTGGTACAAAAACAGGTCCACAGATCAATGGAACAGAATTGAAAGCCCAGAGATAAAACCACACATCTAGGGACAGCTAATCTTCGACAAAGGAGCAGAGGGCCTACAATGGAGAAAAGAAAGTCTCTTCAACAAATGGTGCTGGGAAAACTGGACAGCCACATGCAAAAGATTGAAAATTGACCATTCTTTTTCACCACACACCAAAATAAACTCAAAATGGATCAAAGACCTAAAGATTAGGCCTGAGACAATAAGTCTTTTGGAAGAGAATATAGGCCTGAGACAATAAGTCTTTTGGAAGAGAATATAGGCAGTACACTCTTTGACATCAGTTTCAAAAGAATCTTTTCGGACACTGTAACTCCTCAGTTGAGGGAAACAATAGAAAGAATAAACAAATGGGACTTCATCAGACTAAAGAGCTTCTTCAAGGCAAGGGAAAACAGGATTGAAACAAAAAAACAGCTCACTAATTGGGAAAAAATATTTACAAGCCACTTATCCGACAAAGGGTTAATCTCCATAATATACAAAGAACTCACACTGCTTAACAACAAAAAAACAAACAACCCGATCAAAAAATGGGCAGAGGACATGAACAGACATTTCTCAAAAGAAGATATGAATATGGCCAATAGACACATGAAAAGATGTTCATCATCGCTAATCATCAGGGAAATGCAAATCAAAACTACACTAAGATATCACCTTACACCTGTTAGATTGGCAAAAACATCCAAAACCAAGAGTGACAAATGTTGGAGAGGTTGTGGAGAAAAAGGAACCCTCATACACTGTTGGTGGGAATGCAAACTGGTACAGCCACTATGGAAAACAGTATGGAGATTTCTCAAAAAGTTAAAAATAGAAATACCCTATGACCCAGCCATCCCATTACTGGCTATCTATCCTAAGAACCTGATATCAGAAATCTCAAGAGTCCGTTGCACCCCTGTGTTCATCGCAGCATTATTTACAATAGCCAAGACGTGGAACCAGCCTACATGCCCAGAAACTGATGATTGGATAAAGAAGATGTGGTATATATACACAATGGAATACTACTCAGCCATAAAAAAAGACAAAATTGGCCCATTCACAACAACGTGGATGGACCTCGAGGGTATTATGTTAAGCGAAATAAGCCAGTCAGAGAAAGACGAACTCTATATGACACCACTCATAGGTGGAAATTAGTATAGTGATAAGGAGATGTGATCGGTGGTTACCAGAGAAAAGGGGGGGTGGGGGGAGGGCACAGAGGGGGAAGTGGTGTACCCACAACATGACTAACAAAAATGTACAACTGAAATCTCACAAGGTTGTAATCTATCATAACATTAATTAAAAAAAAAAATTTATAAAAAAAAAAGGATGAAGGAATTGATACAAAATAAGAATTAGCAACTGTAAGCATAAGAACTTCATATGATTACTCTAGGATGTTAACATTTCTAAGTGGAATGTTTTGTTTTAATAACAAGTTCCAGGTTATGTAGCTGGTGATGGTGGGGGAAAAATGTGGTGGTCTTATCTTTGTATTTCATGATAGGAATGATTGAGTTTAAATTCCAACTCTAAATGGTTTTATTGTTAATAGAGATGCATTCCAGTGATTCCATCTTTTTGATGTTTACTTTAGTTTCTCTCAAGATTGCATCAATTGTAAGGTAAACTAATAAATTGATAACAGTTTTTGAGATAAAAAAGCATTATATTAAATGTACCTAATTCTTTTTACCAACCAACAGTAACTTACACATATCCAAACAGTTATATCCAGTGTTTTAAAAATTTACTACTGGAGTCTAAAGATCTTTCTGAATCATTTCTGGAAATCCACAGTAACATACTTTTTTCTTGAATTATATTGGTAATTATTAAGGTCATCTTGATCTCTTTTAGATTGTCAGAATAATTTTTATGCATGTCAAGAATTAGGAGTTTTCCACTACTTTTCCTTTTTTGGCTAAATTATAGTTTAATATTTTTTTCTTAAGTATATTCTACTGGAAATTAAATAGCTATTAGGGAAAATCATCTGCAAACATTTTATCAGTGGCTATTCAGAGCTTGAGAAATAGTACTTTATAACACATTAACTTGGTCACATAATTTGGCTAGCTTTGCAAAAATCTGTGGGCTAATTCCTGGAAAGAGAGTAGTAGAAAGAAAGAGTAACTGACAAGCAATCTTCCTCTATGCACACATACCTTTCTATCCAGCTTTATATCATGGTGTGAAGGTATTTTAAGCTATAGTTAGGGACCTAAATTTAAGTTAAAATTCCTTTATTTGTGTTGTTACCAAAACCAGTAACTCGACTGAGGTGATGATTGAATGAGTAGACAACATCTGTGTAAATCACGTTAAGTGTACACTTAAGTGTCTGGCAATCCATAATTTACTCTTCTGCTTGGTAATTTGCAAGTTTCTTTCTTTCCTTTTTTTTCCCCAAACCTCTGTTTTAAGACAAATCCTGTTTTTGGAAATGTTATCATATAGTGATGGACTCTGCTTTTATGCTTCTAAAATTCTGCTTCAGAGATAGGCATCAGAATCACCTATGGAGGTTTTTCCATTCCCCCCCCGGCTCCCTCATTTCCCCACCCACAATACAGATGCTTGGGCTTTACCCTCAGAATTTGAAAAACAAAAAAAAAGAAGGAAAGAAAAAGTAAAAGAAGTAGATTCTGTAGGTCTGGGATGCTACGTAGGCTACTGTTTTTAATTATTATCTAATTCACAATGTAGATTTAGATTCTCTTGAGTATCAGTGGTAGTTTAGCCCCATGCCTAGATAACATGTGAGATGGCATTCACTGAACCAGTTCTAAACCTTGTATTTGCTGCACCTACGTTTCTACTGTGAAGTGTAAGATACGTAAGATTCTAAAATATTTTTGAGAATGTTCAGACAATTTTTAATGTGGTTGTGGATAAAAGTGAAATTTATGCCTTGATGTTTCTGAAACTCTGCCTCTTCTGGAACATTATAATTTAGTAGAGAGGGGACAGTTTTCCTTCAAGCTGTACATTTTAAATATGGTATTCTCATGTTCATCTCTCTTAAGAATTCTACTTATGTTCTTACAACATAGCTTATTTATAATGTTTTTATAATTAAAAAAACACTTGGCAATAATGTCAGTGTTGGAAATAACGTCCTAATTGATTTGAACACACTCTTCTCATTAACGGAAAACTACTGTATATAGAATTAGAATTACACACATACACAAACATGTATATGTAGTTTTACACCCGCACAAGCATGTGCGCACACACGTGAGAGTTAGCTTCATCTTTTTATCCTTTTTATCTCCATATCTGTCTTCACCAGTGGAAGTGTTTTTCAAACCCTCCTTCATCCCTCATTTCTGTCCTTGGGTTCTACTCCAAATTATTGAAATGTGACAGTGTCCCTCCTAAAGGTTCCATGTTCCATCAAGCATATCTATAGCTCTGTTGGCTCAGTTTAAGCCCGAGAGTAACTGAAACTTTCAACCCTTTACAGTTATCTTGAAATTCACTTTTTGTTGTTTATTTACTTTACCTTTTCTGGTTTTGCTTGATGGAAAGCATATTAGAGTGAAGGAGTTTTATGTTCTTGATATTGTCTATTAACATTGTGCTATGTTCGCTAAGCAGTGGGGTTTGGTTTTTTTACTATTTGTTTTTTTCTTTTTACGTGGAACATAATTTGTTTCTGCAGTAGTTTTTATGAGACTCAACTCTTTCTAGAAAATATTTTTGTAGTTTTGTATGACTTTGGTTTTGGTTTTGTGTCCCTTTTTTCTTTCTTTCTTTTTCTTTTTGTTTGTTTGTTTCTCTCTGTTAAAAATCTCAGAGAGTTCCATATGAAACTACTTTATTTTCTTTAGGCGTCTCTCCCTTTCTTAACCGAAATTATCTGACATTTAGATAGTCAGAATGTCAATTTTAAAGCCTCTGGAGGTTATCCTTTTTTATATCTCTGATCATATTTTCTTTTATGGTTTTTCTGTTCTGCCTTACTAAAATATGGTCTCCATGTCTTATTTGCAACTTATTTTTCTTCTTTGTAATGTATTCCAAATTCCCTCCAGAGATTCTAATTGAGCATATATTACTCTAATTGAGTAATATATCCTAAAAGTTGCTTAAAAAATATCTTAGTTACTTCTTAGTTATTTGAACTTTCTATTTATTTTATCTGCTTGTTTACTTTTCAGTGTCTCCTCAAAATATCTGTGTCAGTGTTGCCTTGATCAAATGTGGCACAAGGATGTTGTGGCTAAATCCACTTGCATCAGTTTCTGTTTTGGAAAACTTTTCAATTTTTTCAGAATTTTTTAAATAAGAAGACAGCCAAAGCATATATTCATTTTCTAACAATAACCTTATCACTCAAATTTTTAAATCATATATTTGAGTGTGAAAATACATTTTTAAGACTCACTGAAGACAAGAGTTCTGCACTTTTAAAATGCAATGAGATATTATAGATTGGAAAATTATTACATCTTTCATGTGTTGCACTCTGTATTTTCTGAGGCTTCTCAGTTTAATTCCAAATCTGATGCAATGAAGTCATGGTATAATATTTTTTCCCCTTTAGATGGACACTTTTGTAAATCCACTTCGAAATTCTATGAGGAATGTTTCAAATGCAGTTAAATCCCTTCCTGATAGCTTGGCAGAGGGAATGACTAAAATGTCAGACAACATGGGCAAAATGTCAGAAAGATTAGGTCAAGACATAAAGCAATCATTTTTCAAGGTAAGAAGATGTTTTCAGTAATGTCTAAAGCAAACTATTTTTAAGTCAACTAAGATTTATTGAGCTCCTGCTTAGATTTACCTTATTTCCTTTCAGAAGTCTAAAGCCCTCTAGACACAGACTCATAAAGAATAAAAATAAAAAAATTCTCTAAAGAGAATAACTTCTGATCAGAAATAGATTCTATAAAAACCAGTCACTATGGTAAACTTTTAAAATTCACTTAAAACAAGTATTTAATATTACTAAAGTTAACATTCTTTGTACTGTTTTATTCCATTATGCCATTTTTATCCTATAATGCTAAGTTTTATAATAAAATGTCAGTGCTGTTGTGAAAATTAGTTATACTAGTATTCATCAGGAAACATAAAGTCTATTTTCTCCTGATTCACATGATCGAGTGACTATGAGATCAAAAGGAGGAAAAGTCTTCTACCATCATCTGTCTCTTGGGCCATACTTTACTGTGTATATACCTGCAAGAGGCATAGAAGTTTCCTGGGAATCTTTTTCATTACATTAGCAGACAAAGGCAGTGGACCAAGGAATTTGTTGCTTCCTAATTTACACTTTTTATAATTTTGACGTAGTTCTTCAAGGTTATAATCAAGATCTAAAAGGAAACATGTAGCTATTAGAGTTTTCTATTTGTTAGATCATGTTTGAATGAAGAGAAAATATACATAAACACAGATGGAAGTTCTTTACTGTAAAAGACAACTCCCAAAACAGTGTGTCAATCATACATTTCTATTAATTCTCATACTTTCTCTGGTGTTTCATCTTTATTTCTAATCATGGGAAGTACATCAACACTTAAATGAGCATTATCCATGCTTCTGCCTATAACTACCCATATGACTTTGTACAAAAGTCACAAAATTTTTCCAGGCTTCTTTTTTCTCACCAATAACATGAGGAAATTAGAATAGATGATTTTGTTGGTCTTTCCCCTGCTAAAAAATGATTATCAGCTAGTGCTGGTCTTTCTGTCCCTTTTTTCCCTGTAACTTATGTTATCTAACAATCTGCTAATTGGTTCCTTAAGTGTGTTAACATACTGTCAGGCTCTTTATGGTAAAAGAAAGAAGTATGGAGTTCTGTTTCCCAGCTGTGCTACTAACTTTTGATCTTTAAATCATTTAACCTTTCTTAGCTTTAAATTCTTCTAAAAATATAGAGTTTGACTAAGTAATCACCCCTTCCAACTCAAAAGCCAATCTTTTTTTAAAGGAAAGAAAACATTTGGTAATGAAATAATTGCCCTTTTATATTTGGTTTCTAATTTTAGATTCATTAATACTTTGTTAATACTATATAAACTTTGTTTATATGTTGTCCCCAAAATCGCATCAAATCCTATTTGTTATGGTTGATACTCACTTTAGTTTATTATTGTATTGTCTGCTCTAGTGCATTTACTTTGTTCTGTTTTTCCGTTTTTTTTTTTAATGTTAGGTGCCTCCTTTAATTCCAAAGACTGATTCAGATCCTGAACATTGTCGTGTCTCAGCTCAACTTGATGATACTGTGAGTTAATTTTATTTTTTGTGGTCTTCAGTTGTAATTCAAATCACATTTTGCAGATCTTTTTAACTTTTTAATCAAGTATAATATGTATATATAACATTAATATGCATATATTGTAAGTGTTAAGTTTGATGAATTTTTAAAAACTGAACATGCTCATGTAATCAGCACTCTTAAACAAGAAACAGAACATTACCAGTACCCCAGAAAGCCCCTAATGCTCTCTTCCTGTCACTATCCTCTCCCCTACCAAGGATAATCACTATCCTGACTTCTACCCTGCTTTTATACTTTATATAAATGAAACTGTCAGGTATGTATTCCTTTAAGTCTGGCTTTTTTTGCTCAACATTGTGATATTCTTCCGTGTTGTTTTGTGTGATTGTGGTTTCTTCATTCTTGTGGCCTTACAGTACTCCATTTTGTAAATATAATACAATTTAGTTGATGTATTATGAATCATACTCCTATGAACATTTTGATACATGTCTTTTGATTAAAAAAAGAAGTACATGTTTCTGTTGGATCTATACCTAGGAATGGAATTGCTTGGTCAGAGGGTATGCCTAAGTTCAGTTTTAGTAGATACTGTCAAATAGTTTTCCGAAGTGTTTGTACCTCTTACACTGCCACCAGCAATGCATGAGAATTCCCGTGCTCTGCAGCCTGCCAACAGTCAATATGTTGTATCTTTTTAATTTTAGCCATTCTGATTATTATATCTCATGTAGATTTCCATTTCTCTGATGACTGTTGAAATGTTGAACCCTTTTTCATATGTTTATTGGTCATTTGGGTGTCTTGTCTTGTGTGTCTAGCTCTTTCCCTCATTTTTCTGTTGGCTGGCTGTCATTGTCTTTTTGATTAGTAAGAGTGCGTTATATAATCTGAATATTGGTTCCTTTGCAGATATAAATATTTGTGTATTGTGAATATCTTCTACTTTGTGTGCTTTAATGCACTGTATATATAATCTGTGCCTATTGCAAGATCACAAAGATATTCTCCCATGACTTTCTTTAAAAGTTTTTTTGTTTTACCATGCCAAAATTTAGATTTGCCATTCATCTAGGATTGATTTTTGTGTATGGAATGAGGTAAGGGTCCACTTGACCCAAGCACCGTTTACTGAGAAGGCCCTCTTTTCCTCAGTGTACTATGTTTCTCCCTTGTCACAAATCAGATTAGCGTATATGTTTGGGTCTGGGCTCTTTATTGTGTTCTATTAGGCAGATTTATTTTAAAGTTAATAATTATCTCCTTTCAGAGAAATTCTCATTGAATTTCTTTATAATAAACTGTCTTAAACAAAGATAACGTTTTCATTTGCTTTTTCAAGAATATTTTAGAATGTTTTATTATGACTTGTGCTGGTATACATAACATCATACCTTTTGTTAAGGGTTTTTACAGTTTCACTGTTTATTAGAATTGTCATGTGGCACCAAACTCATGAATATACTTAATCAGAGAATAGAGCAGTATTTATTTTGCCTCCATAATGGGTCTCTCCCTCCTCCCTCACTCTCATTTAAGCTGTGAGCTTTCGATATGTGAAAGGGAAGCTGCACTAAGAAAATGTTTACAACATGACAGTGAAAAATGTGTAACTCATGTTGTTTTCTCAATATTTAAATTACAACACTGATGAGGAAATAGTTGGAAAGAGTATCTTAGTGATGAAAGAATTGTAAAATTACTGGCAATTATTGACAGTTTTGCAGTTCTAAATCTCACCAATTTTTTCCTTTATATATGTATATATTTTTTCCCACATCAAAGCATTCTAGTTGTCTGTCTTTATTTTTTACAATTGAATATTCCCATAATAAAAGTGTACAAAAAATGTGTTAAAAGAAAATTCTAATAATTTAATGAAATATGCCTTTTGTAACGTTAGCTGTGTACTGGATTTTATTTTCAGCTTCTTTTTTCCTGAAAATACCTAAATACATATAACTCACTAACCAAGCAAAACACATAATTCTGTGTTTTGTTCTATGAAATAAGAAGAAACGTTGTGAATATTTTGTACTTTTGAAAAAGATGCCCGAGAAAATAGAGTGGCTAGCATTTGCCTTATCAACTAGTATAGACTCTACTAAAAGTGTAAAAGGGCCAAATCATCTTTTCCTAAGACGGTCATCAGTTTGAGAAGTTTTTCTCACTACAGCCTTGAAGTTTACTCATCATTGTAGGGTTGTAAAATTCTGTATTCTGTCAAATGACTGTTAAAAATACTTTTTCTAAATTAGAATGAAATGTCAGGTTGTGAAAGCTATAGTGTAACTGGTTCTCTGACCTGTGAAGTAGTAGTGATTGTTTTGTAAAAGCAGCAAAAGTAGCCATTCAGACTAGGTGTAGATAGGTAACTAAAATAAACGTATCCTTATTTCTTCCCATATTTTGTCAGGTGGATGACAATATTCCACTTAGGGTGATGCTGCTTCTCATGGATGAAGTATTCGACTTAAAAGAGAGAAATCAGTGGTTGCGAAGGAATATCAAAAACCTACTTCAACAGCTTATTAGAGCCACATATGGTGATACTATTAATAGGTACCACTTTTTTTTTTCATCACTGATCTTACTCAGCTTTTTAAACTTTTACTTCTGGAAGTAGATTGCTCAACTTTTATAGGAGAATTTTCTTCTCTGAGCCTTTTAAGAATATCATAAAGCAGTCTGTTACTATCAGAGATAATGTACATGCAAATTGAGTTGCTTACTCCATGAAAGTAGTGCTTCTTTATTTTATTCACCTTCTAAAATTTTGACCTTACTCATTTAAATTTCTTTACTTTCAGAAAAATAGTTGACCATGTTGATTGGATGACCTCACCTGAGCAAGTAGCAGACTTAGTGAAACGTTTCAGGTATATCTTAAGACACAGTCACTTCTTTCAGGTAGTACAGAGTTTAGCATTGTTATCACTATTTAACTTTCATTGCACTTCTTTTCTTCCTGGCCATAAAGTTTGGCCATCGATGAGCAAAAAGACTTCTAAGAATTATAATAAACATTTGTCCCATGGACCTGTTGATCTTTGTTTCTTTAAACTCAGAATACAGAAAATTGTCAAAGAAAAATCTTTAAGATGTTAGGCTATATTTTATCACAGTAATGTGGCTTTAAAATAATTAAAGTATTAGTGTAGATGTAGCATATGGTCATATAATCGAATACATAATTTTGGGGATGAATTTTTCTCAGTTGTGTTTGCTAACCTTCATTTTAAATGAAAATTTAAAAAAATATTTGTCTCTGGCCATGGTCCAATTTTTCATTAACTGTTTGAAACTCTGAAAAGAATACAAATTAAGAGCAGTGGTACTCCAATAATCTTATGTTCATTCTACAAAAGTATTCTGAGGCCTCTCCTCTGTGTCTAGCATTTAGCCAGTCACTGGGGACTGAGAGAGAAGATGCAGTCCCTTCAAGGAAAGCACGGCATAGCAGAAAAACAAACCTCTTTTCTAAAAGTAAAAGATAAGCAAGGCATAAATATTCATGCCATTATGCACTTTGAAGTAACAGAAGCAAGAAGGGAGCTATCAATATTGAGCACTGTTTGCTTTGCACTGTGCCAACTATTTTATGTACACTTTCTGATTTTACCTTTTTACAAGATAGGGATTTTTGTCTCCATTTTGTCATGAGTAAGTTGAAGATTAGAGAAGTTAAGCAACTTGCCCAAAGACTCACGTGGTGGAAAGTGGGGAAGTAGCTTTCTCTAATCTGAAGCTAAGTTTCTTCTCACTATACCATACTGTTTCCGAAAGTCGGTCCACCTGGCACATTCATTCTATTTCAGGGCAGGTGAATGTTGTTCCTCTGAAGCCATGATTCTCAACCATGGCTGCACTTTGGAATCACTCACAGAGTTTTAAAAAGTACTGATGCTTGGGTCTCATCTCCAGAGAGTCTCACGTAATTAAGCTCGTGGAAGGCCTAGACATTAAGATTTTTTTAAAGTTCCCAGGTGTTTCTAATGTGCAGTCTCCCAGGTGTGCAGTCGAGGTTAAGAATGACTACTCTAGGGAGTCTCTCTCCCTCAGACGAAATTCTGAGCTGGAAGCTTAGTAGTTGTGCTAGTTTCTGCTTTTGACCTGAGAACTAGGAAGCAGGAATTAAGCAGACTGTGAAAGTGGAGAATTGGTTATATGTGAAAGGAACATTGTAATCAATCCAGCTATCAGATGTGGGTGCAGAATTTGTTTTATATTGGCTTAACTGGGGGAGACTAACCTGAAGCTGTCCAAATTCTCTGAATATTGTGGAGTTGTATTTGGATGAGCTATTCAGTCTCAATGAGGTGAAAGCCTGCTTTGAGTTTAAGTGGTTGTGATGTGGTCATTTATATATTTCTGTTTGCTGTCTTTATCATTCATTAGTGTGTATAAGTTACTCCAGGGCAGAATTCATCTGTTTTTCTTATGTATATCCTTTTACACCTAAAATTGAACTCTACGTTTAATTATGTTTGTTGAATATCATACCTATGTAGTCATATGTTGCTTAACAACAGGGATTTGTCCTGACAAATTCGTCATATGATTTCTTTCATTGTTGTGTGAATATTGTAGAGTGTACTTACACAAACCTAGATGGTACAGCCTACTACACTCCTAGGCTGAGTGGTACTAATCTTATGGGACCACCATCATATATGCAGTCCATCATTGACCAAAATGTCATTATGCAGGGCATGACTCTATAAAATTTCAGAAATGTTTCCTCTTTCTGTTGTTTACATTTGTGTTTTCTGTAGAAAATTGGAATAATTTTACCAACTTGTATCATTAGAAAATGAAAATGTTTACAAAATTTGTTTACTCTTCTTAAATAGAGATGCCTTTTGGCCTAATGGCATTTTAGCAGAGACTGTTCCGTGCAGAGATAAAGCCATTCGAATGAGAACAAGAGTTGCAGGAAAAACTAAATTACTTTCAATTATGCCAGGTAAGTGAGAATGTTTGGTAAACAACATATTTGGCATTGAGCATTCTAGCTTAGCTGCCTTTTGATTATAATAACTGCCATTTGATGGCTTACCATATACTAGGTACTGTGCTAGGCATTTCTCGTATGTTCTTAACTAATCCTCATAACAATATTATGAATCCAGCCACTGTTAACATCACAGCTTTATATGAGGAGACAGAAGCTTGAAAAGGGTAAGTAAGCCTCCCAAGGTTTATAGCTGCTAGTAAGTGACTCAGGATTCTGACTCAGCTCTGAGTGACTTGAAAGCCACTGCTGTCAGCCACTTTAAAAAATAGTGATGTACATTTCACTTTGCTGCCTTGAAACATTTTGAGAATAAAGTCAATGATAAATAAAATATGTGACAGATGAAACGGCTGATAAAAAATATGAAGTGTGAGGTTTCTGGAGCCATATTTACTCTACTTAAGAGAAAAACAGATTCTTTCAAAGAATCCCTTTGCATGGAAACAACTGATTGGTCCATTATTAATCTTTATTAAAACATAATCCCAAAGAAAGTGTACATGGTGGCATTTAGTTGGTCTAATTTGAGTTGCTTCTTTGGAACACTGCTATCTTGCTAACTTAGATTCACTTTGTCTCTTGTCTTCTCTCAGTGGGAGACGATATATAATAGGAAAAGCAGTTTTGTGTGGCTGGATGGTTGTTTTGTCCTTTCTTTGGTTATGAGTATCTTTGACAATACTTAGATATTTCTTTTCTACATTTTAATTATGCATGTAGATACTGGAAAAGAAATGTTTATTAAGTTCTTTAATATCATGCAATACTTATTTCTTTTCCTATAATTTGTTTTCCTTTAATTTCAAACTGTATTTTCATCATAGATTTCATCATCAACTTTCTCTTCTGTCAAAGTAGAAATTTACTACACGGCTATTAATTTGGCTCTGTAGACTATACTGTTACATTTGGAGATAAAAAGCAAATTTTAGAAATATCATTTCAGAAAAATAAAAAGAAACAATAACATAGGATATTACGTAGTATACTATTAAAATAAACCAGATCTTGCTATACATTAACTCAGTTTTGCAGCTGGAAGAAACCTCAGTGGATTTATTCAGTAAATATTTGTTGAGAGCATGTTGTGTGCCAGACACTATTCTTTGCACCAATCTTTGCCTTCTTGAAGCTTACATTCTATTAGGGGATCACCGAACAGACAAAACAAATAAAGCACAGTGCATTATATAGTGGTAAGTGCTGAGAGAACAAATGGGGCAGGAAAAGGGCAGTATCAGGTGAGTTGCACTTGTAGATAGAGTGGTCAGGGAAGGCCTCCTTGAGAAGATGACACTTGTGTGAAGACTTAAAGGAAGTGAGGGTAGATATAAAAGTATGTATCTTTACAGATGCAAAATCCCTTGCCTGTGTTTTAGGCAGTTCACAAACTATTTGCTTTAAATTGTATTGTATCCCTATTTAGAAACATACCTTTTGAAAGTTGCACATTTCTTTTGAAAGCAATAAAATAGTATTTACTGCCATTGAGGCCCGATTATAAATAATTAAGAATAATCATACATGTTGTTCGCATACTCAAGTATCTCCAGTAACTTCATGTTGCCTATGAGTAAATTCCAAACTTGCTCACCCTGACCGTCACAGCACTGTCAGTTTTTCATTCTTTTCTCCACCTCTTCTTACAGGAATCCTAAAATTCAACCAAACTGTACTACCCCCATTTCTTGAACCTGTCTTGGTTTTTTTTCACTCAGTGCTCATTTGCTCATTGATCGCTCATTCTCTCCACCAAAACTAATCCATCATCTATTTGAGCCTGTCAGAATCCTGCCCAGGTAGCAAAGTCTACTTCACTGGTCACTTCCTTGAGGGGAGTCTTTCCTTATTATCTCATATGGAATTCGCCCTGTAAACAGGTTTATACTTTTATTATTTTAATGACACTATTACTGTGTCACAAGTTTTTTAAGATCATAGATCAACTTTCACATATTGTTTCCTTGTAGCATTTCTCACTGTGCATTAGATGTAGTAAGAATATTTATATAGTGTTTTAGAGTTTACAGATCACTTTTCACATTATCTCATTAAAGCCTTATAAATTCTTGCAGTTATAAGGATATTGGTTATTATAATGCTCATTTTACAGATTAGGAAATACTCAGGGTGGGTAAGTCTTACATACAGGTATTAAAGGACAGGCTTATAACTCTAATTTGGGGTTTCTGAGTCTGAATCTCCTTCTTTCTTCTGTGCTGTATTGTCTCTCAGTGTCTATTTCATAAGTATGGATGCATGCCTGCATGCAGACATGGGTAATTTTTAAATCTCAATTATAATATATAGCCGAAACACATTAACAGTACTTACTATTTATCACTTATTCTGCCGTGTACTTTACATACTTTATTTAACTTAGAGTATACTTTAGGCCTGTGTTTCCTTTATTTGGGTAATGAATTATGTTTATTTTTCCCCCTCTTCATTTAGATGAACTGAAGCACATTATCGGGGCTGAGACAACGCGGAAAGGTATTCTTCGGGTTTTTGAAATGTTTCAGCACAACCAGTTAAATAGGAGAATGGTTTATGTCTTCTTGGAAGGCTTTTTGGAAACCTTATTTCCACAGTATAAATTCCGTGAACTTTTCAACAAACTGCATTCACGGTCAAAGCAGATGCAGAAATATAAACAGAAACTTCAGACTACTCAAGCGCCTTCTTTACAGAAAAGGTGACACTCCAATCTATGAAGCTGGTGTTCATTTTGTCCAGGACTAATGGTATGGACAGATCTTCCGGGGCTTAACTCATATACTGTTGTGTCTGCACCAGTCTTTTAGTGTCTCAAAATAGGTTATTAATACATCCATAAGACTGTGGTTCTTCTCATCCTTGTCTATAATCCAGCCACTACCAAGAGAGATTTCCGTGTCTCACATGATTTGGTGCATATTTTTGCAACATTGAGAGGATACTGTCCCCATCTCAAGCAGGAATGACATTGGTCTCTTCCTTTTCAAACTAATCAGCATTCTCCAGCAATGACAAAGTGCCAGTGTGTATATATGAGAGCTAAGGAAAGCACAAAACAATGGTTAACAGATAAATTGGTTAATTTGTTTAATAGTGGGAGACTGTGCAATGTGTGATTTGGAGGGATTTGTTTTGCATAATGATTTTATAGGTCTTTGTTGGAATTTTGACATAGTGTGGATTAGCCAGGTGAATGATCTTTGGAACCTCTGTTTCAGGTCTGGGGAAAATGACAGAATGCCCTTAAAGTATGACATAACCTCATACCCAAATTACAGTTTTGTGACATAAAATAAAATCTAGTATAAAATAAAACCAATCAAAAACAGAATTTGATTGGATTTGTTATTCATTGGTAAAACACATTTTAACTGATTCTTATGTGCTTTAAGAGCTCTATTTTGCTCTTATGGTACTCAATCATAAGTTTTCTTTTGGCATTCTGTGTGCAAAAAGAAGCATATGATGGCTCTCATTTAAGTTTCAAAATTATTACAGTTTTCTTTGTCTTTAAGAGATTATTGATTAAACAGTAGGGGGTATAATTTGTTGAAAGAACTGCCAAATACATTTTGTCCTTCTAAAACTATGGAAATTTAAAAAAACAGTACTCTCTTGAAAGTTACCATATGATAATTTTAAATTGTGTGATCTAGACATACCTTAGGTGATAACAAAAATAGCAAATCAGAGAATCAAATGAGCTTACTAGTCATATATAAACATACAAATTCTTAATTCTATTACAGTGTACATATATGAACATAAATAATGAAAACAACTAATATTTTTTAAAATATGCTTTTATTTATATTTTGCATAATGTAAAATTCTACTAAATAAAGCAAGTTAGCAAAACCCCTCAGTGTATACGTTTAAGTCCCTAAAATAGTTTTATACCAACAACAACAAAATACCTTTTCCAGTTTTAGAGCCTCTGCATTTCCTATAGTTTTCTCATTCTCCATTTGTCCATCTTGGAAGTCTCATATAACTGGTATGCAGGATTTCTACGTAGTTTTTAAATACTTCCACTGACTAAGGGTTTGGGTGTGTCGGCATTTTTTGTTTTAAAAATATTTAACACTAAAACTTTAAAATAGTGAAGCTATTTATCAGACCACTGAGCCAAGATCCTGGTATTAAAAGAACGTCCGGGTGCTTAAGATAAAGGGGCAGCGTATTGGTATCCCAGTTATTTGGGAGCTTTAAGATTGGAACAAGATAGTATTGTCTTGTTTTTACCAAGATCCTTATTGCAAAGTGAAGCCTAATAACAGACTAAAGCCTTCCTTTAAAGCTTTATAATAATCATATTTATTCATAATGCTGTTGTGCATACTTTCAGTATGCATATATTCAGCATGTGTTGCATGTCTTCAGAATTACATAAATTTCTTTTATTGCAACTTGCAAACGAGAAAAGATCTTTATTGATTCTGATGGAAGAAATAATAATTTTTCTCAGTGTGTCTCCCTGCCCTGGTTCCTCCCCAGGCCCCAGGCTTTAAAAGTGAGGATATGTGAAACATGTCTGTAGGAAGCATCAGCACAGCCATAGTGCAATGATTTTCAAATATACCCCTGCCCATTTCAAGTATATTTTTGACATAAATAAATCTAAGGTTAACAGAATTCATGTGAGAACCTAGTGTGTACATGTATAAAAGCATTTCTAGATAATGTGAGGAAGGCTGACCATCAACCAGGGAAAGAAAGGTCATGCAAGATAGCAAATTTTCATTATTGCAAGCTAATTGCAGTCATACCAAAAACTCTTTGAGTAAATAGGTTTTTAAAATAATTTTTGTTTAAGAGAGTTTATATTTCAAAAGCAGAAATGGTAGTCTATGTAAACGGTTGTGCATCTTCTCTGTGCACATCTCTGTTTTACATCAGAGAGAACTGTGGTCATGCTAAAATTAGAGATACTTTTTGAATGACTTGGTCAAGCTGTGTGTAAAATATTTAACCCATAAGTCAAGTACAGTGTACTATGTTTAATAAAGTTATTACATTTAATGCATTTACTGCATATATAAATATATACATGAAGAGGCTTTATGTCTTCTGATATTTGATTTTTGAATGTGTTTTTAAGTCAGTGGTGCCTTTAGGCAAGAACCTTCAAAATTAATCATTTTTTGTTTGGGTTTTCTGATTTTTCAGGCAACATACAAACTTTAGAAACCATTACTACTAACTTATAGTTCATTCACCTAAAAAATTGATTGTATTATTTAAAGATAGCCCTTAGATGGGCATTTCCTATTATTAGGGTGTTCTGAATAGTTGCTGAAAACAATTGTGCCATTGATGAATGGATGCACTTGGTTAGCCTTAATTTTTTTTTAAAAAAAAAATTAAAAACTTTCTTGAAGTTTTGGTTTGCTCCTTTTAAGTTTGTGCTGCTGGTGTTTGGAAAAAAACAGTTAAGTGCTACCAGAAAGTGTACCAATTTTTTAAAAATTAAGAACAATATAAATTTCACAATCTAAAATTTTAATTTTGTGCAATATTTTCATTTATGCATGTGTATTTGAGTAATTGTAAAATAAATGAATTTTTAATGTTTTGAGATCTAGTTTAAACTGTCTTCTTAACCCAACAACTTACATTCCGTTGTTGCTGCATCCTTTTATTTAAGGACTTGTTTTAAAAGTCTTTTTTTGTCACTCCTTGTAAAATTCTTTTGTTATTAGTAAATTTTGGTGATAGGAGCATGGCTCCTGTATTACAAGGGAAAAAATAAAGAGCACATTTTAGGATTATAATTGTTCAAAGATAACTTGTGTATATCATTGTACAGTAAGTGTCAACTGTGTGCCTAACTATTCTATCAATACTTTTCCTTCTTTAACAAAGAAGAAACAACAATCAGAATGTTGGTTATTTTTATTGAACTAAAAAGAAGAATAAAATTTTTATTTGGTTTGCGTTATGTTGTCCATTAGAAAATACTAATAAAGTATTAACAAACCTTTTTGTTGAATTTATTTAGTAGTGATGTATTTTTATTACTTTAAAAAAATGCTTGCTCAGTGGTCTTGTTTTAGTTTGTGTGTATATTTTCCTAATTCTTTTCATTTTAGAAGTCAAGCAATTCAAGTTCCAGGTTAGTAGATGTGCTACTGAGTGGTTACTGGCTTACAACTAACTGAATTTAGTTTTTCTTTTTATAGGACAAGTCATTTACTACCATAGTGTTAAAGAAACTTTGTACTTCATTGTCATACAAAATTATAAAGTAGTTTTCCATTAGAGAGAAAGACCTGTAATAAGTGATCTATTAGCAATTTTTATTTGATCTCATTTTTAATTCATAGTCTGCCTAATATTTTAGACATTTCAGTTTTCAAGGCAACAGAGTCAGAACTCAGCTATGTAGCTCTGTTTGATTAGCCATAATATTTATAGCCTTCTTGGACCTGATCCACAGATTTCTCAGACATCAGATGTGATTACCGCCATCTTACCAAGGATAGGCATAGTATTTCTCAAAATGCATACTGTAACATATTGGTCCCTTTAAGATATTCCTGAGGGGAATAATTTTATATTTTTATGTAACTTACCAAAAACCGTAAAATGTTTCTTCACAATTCAAATGATATCAAAGTTTCTGAAAAGTTCTATAATAAATAAATCTGTTTAACTTTGTGTACCTAACTTCCCAAACTTGATTAACCACCGAATCTTTCATCATAAACACCTATTAACAGCTTTAGGATAATGTTCTCAAGGAACATGGTTTGAAAAATCTAAAGGTGAAGCATCTTTAATTAGAGAATACAAATTCTAGACAGAAAAACCCATGGATTTGGGACACGAAGATTTACTTTTTTTTTTTAAGCCTACTATTCCAATGGAAAATTTAGTCTTTGGAAGAAAAAGGAGAGTAGGAAAAATTAACAGCTGATTATTTAGCAGAAATTACAGTTGAATTTGGCCCTGCGTACCTGAATAATGAACTCAGGGATGACAGAGTACGTCTCATGAGAAGTGAGAAAGATATTTGCCAAAAATCTTGCTCACCCAGCAATGAGTTGTGACAACACATGTGAAATGTTGCCAGTCAGGGAAGCTCATTCATGACTCTGCTTATGATTTTTATTGTGGGCAGGTCATGTAGGCACCTGCCTGGCATGCACCTAAATTCTGGACTCCTGGAAGAAAAGCACATATTCTGCATAAACCATCTATTTTGTATGAACAGTTTAGGAATAGTGAGCCACTTTTATCAGTTTTGGGAATGGTAGGAATACTCTGGAAATCTAAGTTCTCAGATACCTGAGAATAAGGTCCAACCTTGTAAGCAGGCCTTTCAAAAGATAGCAGTCATGCCTGCTATGGTAACTTTTCTGCACAATTGTCCAAAGAAATGGGTAATAAAAAGTGAGGAGTCATCTCACCGAAGGTCAGTAGGATTTATTCTTGTGTAGAAGCCTCCACACCTAAAGGTGGAAACACAGCAGAGACTTTAGATGTAGATAAAAGGGAAAAAAGGTCAGGTGATATTGATATGGATATATATTGCAATCCAAGAAGCTGGAGGAACAGATTTATGTATTTCCAATAAAGATTCCCATAGCAAACAGTTATATCACACTTAGTAATCACAGCAGCCTTTTGAGATGTAGGTACTGTTATCTTCTCCAGTTTATAGATGGGAAAACTCAGGCATTGAGTCAATTATCTAATGTTTCACAACAGGTAACTGATGAGGCTGAAATTTCAGCCTAGGTGGTCTGACTCAAGAGTCTATGCCAGTTTCTCAACAGTGGTGCTATTGATGTTTGGGGCTGCATAATTCTCTGTTGTGAGAGCTGTCCTGTGCATTATAGGATGTGCATCCTTGGGCTCTACTCACTAGATAATGGCAGTAGCACTATCTCGCACTCCTAGTTGTGACAACCAAAAATGTCTTCAGGCATTGCCAAATGATGTCTGGGAGCAAAATTGCCACCAGTTGAGAATCGGGGATCTATGCCCTGGGTCATTGAAACAAGATCAGGTGGGGACTGCAGACTTCAGTTCTGGCTGTGTCTTTTCTCTATTAGCAAACACCTGGCAAATTTGTGACTTTCGTTGTAGGGAATGTAAATGGAATGCCTAACTCTGCCTTAATAGGAGGAGAAGGCTAGGGGCAGTAAAACCAAATATTTTACGTTGTTTTTATTTAAGTAAGCCTTCCATAGTTGAGGAGGGGAGGAGGGAAAGAGAGACTTTGCAACTGAGATAAACAAGAAAAATGGTTTTCGTGAAAACGTTTGAAGATGTGAGATAAATGATTATATGAGAAAATTGTTGTTTTACTCCATGACGAGGCTATTAACTCAGTAACATTGATATTTGTGAGATATTTTTCTTTCAAGTAACTGTTTTTGTTTGTTTTGGAGCCAGTCCTTCTAGAGCCTGAAAATTCCCTTTCCGTCTTTGTAAGTAAGCCCCTTTGGAAATGTTTTTGTGTCTGAGTTTTCCTTTGACAGGTGGAAGTTCCACTGGGATGCCCAGGTGACTCACCTTCTGCACTGACTTTGTCTCCAGGGGTGAGCCTCATTCAACAATTAGAGCTTTTATCCCTGACTCTTTTCTGCTTTCTTCCCTCTGGTTCTTTTTCTGGGTCTTAGTCAAGTCTGGTTCTGGTTTTGATTAGTGCACAGCTGCTTTATTTCTCCATTGGTGGAAGCAATGTTGGGAAGCTAATTTTGTGGTCTGACCTGATTCTCTATCAAGCAGCCATTTGTCTTTTTTGTTTGTCTGCTTGTCTTCAGATTTCTTAATACCTACTGGCATTTCAGATGTAAGTTTTGTCAGGCCAATAGCTGGTCTCACCTGTGGGATTAAGAAGTTGTTCGTGTTGCAGCCTATGTGAGTAGTGGTGTTTCTTCTGCCAGAGGTTCCTCTCTGTTGTTTTTCTTATTTACACAGTACTATAAGCTAAAAAAAAAAATTCCAGAAAGAGCTTTTGTGCCTGCTGGAAAGAAAGTGGCTCCCTGCAATTCTTTGTATCTCTGACCTCCCTCCTTTTAAAGAGGCTACAACAAATTGGTGAGTTTTGTTCTTTATTTTTGATTCATGGATGAAGTTGTAAAGGTGGCCCTGGTAGTTGTCTTTGAGTGTGTGTGTGTGTGTGTGTGTGTGCGCGTAAATAGGAAACAAAAGTCTTTTCTCTCCTTGTCAAAGAAAATTAGTTAGCCTTTTACAAAAGATCTTTTTATAACTCTAATACTGTATTTGCAGCTGGCATTCACCCACCTTATTGTCTCTCAAAATTCTGGAAATTAATTGGGCATAAAAATTGATCATTTATATGCACAGTGGAGTAATCTAATTCAAAAGTACAGATTAACTATCAAATAGAAGAGAATGAAGACTTAAGAAAAAATTGAAATTAGTTTCATATGGTTTCAAAGAATTGAGAGAATTTTCCTTGGTCTTTATAACAGTTATGTCAGTGTGTGTTTGTGTGATGGAATGGGACTGCAAATTGAATGGGAAAGATTACTTCAGGTTTGTTGAGAGCTTCATGACTTCCTAAGCAACCTAAAGATGCTGAATAGCCTGATTTTTCTTTTTCATTTTTTTAAAGACAAAAAGAAAAGGAAAAAACCCCCACAATGAACCAGATGAAGACATGAAAAAGAGCTTTGTGTTAAAAACAAAGAAAACAAAATGTACACAAATATACTATACTGAAATAGAAAAAAACCCGGTGCTATACTTCTCCAGAGATTCCTAGTTTGCCCAAGAGTTGAATAAAATTCTTTTATTACATGAGTAAGAAATACGTTCTAAATGTGTTTGTTGATAGGCTTGTGTGCCTTTGCTTATCTCCATAGATAATTAATAAAATAGATTATAAAGTCTCTTAGATGTAGTGGAGCTCCTAGTTTGATTGCATAGACTAAGTAGGACTTACATAAATTAAAAATAAAAGAGCCAAATAATTTTCAGGAATTAAAAAAAAAAAATCTAATGGGTAAGTTTGCTGGCTCTTTAAAGAACTCAAATACTTGCTAAAGAAATTGGGCAGAAAAAGTTAGCCCTTCTGTAAATTAATTGCCTTGATTGCTAGGATACTAGATAAGAAACAAAGGCATATATATGTTGTCAAATAACAGGAAGGAAAATGCTCAGACCTTATTTTAATGATTTGGTATGTAAATGTGGGAAAACTTCAGATAATATTACTAAACAAAGTGAATACTGGACAAATTAGGTTTAATAATTTTGGTTTGGAACAACTACATATCTTTGCCCTAAGGTGAAAAGTAATATTGCACTAAAGTTTCTGATTTATACAAAACTTGGATATATCTTCCTTTGGAAAGCCTAATTTGAATGTCATAAATTTCCTACACTGATTTAATGGTTTGAATAGGTTATCTTTGTCTCGAAAAAACACTTAAGATTATGAAAATGTAAAAGTTGTGTTCGACCAAATTAGTAATTTTCAACTGGGGGTGAGTTTTCCCCTTGTGGAACATTTGGGAATGTCCAGAGACATTTTTGATTGTCAAGACTTGAGAAGTTGCTACTAGCATCTTAATGAGTAGAAGCCCGGGATGCTGCACCCCACAAGAAAGAACTATTTGGTCCAAAATGTCAATAGCACTGGGGTTGTAAAAACTTGGACTAAATGAAATTATTATGGCTTTATAAAAAAGGATTTATTTGTCTGATGTTACAGATCATAAGATGATGCTATATGGTTATTTATTGCATTTACAATTCCTATGTAAAAATAGTCATTATTTTTGAAATTCATCTGTCTTGTTGTATGTATCAATAGCTCATCCTTTTTCTTGTCATAATATTCCATTATATAATACCACAATTGTTTTATCCACTCATTTGTTAAAGGACATTTGGGTTATTTCAAGATTTTGTTAATTGTGAATAAAGCTGCTATAAACATTGTTGTATAATAAAGAATTTGACTGGCCTCTCTTCCTGGTTCCTGTGAGGTGACTCTAAATGCTTGGAATTTCCCAAGTAATAGGAGTATCTTTGCTGTTTGTGAGCCCCTAGGATTACCTAAGTTTATACTGAGGAGATGAATTGATTTAGGATGGGGGCTGGTCATGAGAAAGATCAACCGTTTGATTAGAGATTTGTGACTTTGAGCCAGCCAACCTCTGGGGAGGGGAGGAGAATTAGAGATTGAGTTCAATCACATGGCCAATGATTCAATCAATCATTTCTCTCTGTAATGAAACCCCAATAAGAATTCTGAATACCAAAGCTCTGTAGAGCTTCCTGGTTGGAGAATACATTGCTGTGCCAGTAGGGTGACCAACCCTAACTCCTGGGAAGAGGGCATGGAAGCTCTGCACTGTGGAACCTTCCAGACCGCCCTCTTTGTGTCTCTTCATTTGACTGGTCTGATTTTTATCCTTACAGTAAAACTAATCATAATTATAGTGCTTTTCTGAATTCTGTGAGTAGTTTTAGCAAATTTTTGAACCTGAGGAGGTTATGGGAACCTCTGGATTTGTAGCCAGTTACTGTCTAAAGTACAGGTGGCCTGGCCACCCCCATGGGTAGCTGGCATCAGGAGTAAGGGCAGTCTTGTTGGAGACTGTGCCTTTAAACCTGTGGCATGTGATGCTAACTCTTGAGTGGTTAGTGTCAGAATTGTATTGCTGTACGCTAGGTGGTGTCAGAATAAGCATTCATGTATGTACATGTCTGTGTGTGGACATATGCTTTCATTCTCTTGCAGTCTTTTGGGTAAATGCCTAGGCAAGGGATTGCTGGGTTATATGATAAGTATCTATTTAATTTTATTAGAAACTGCCAAACTGTTTTCCAAAGTGGTTGTAGTATTTTGTGTTCCCACTAACAATTTGTGAGAGTTTCAGTTGCTCTGCATCCTTGCCAGCACCTGGTATTATAAAGCTTTTTTTCCCCCAAGTTCAGCCATTCTAATGGGTGTGTGGTTGTCCCTTATTGTGGCTTTAATTTACACTTCCCTGGCGACTAATATGTTACACAATTTTCAGATGTTTATTTGCCATCCTGTCTCTTCTTTGGTGAAATTTGTGCTCAAATTTTTTGCTCATTTCTTTTTAATTGAGTTTGTTTTCTTATTAGTGAGTTCGGAGGGTTCTTTATATGTTCTGGAAAAAATTCTTTATCAGATGTGTGTTTTGTAAAGGTTTTCTCCCAGTCTGTGGCTTATCTTTAATTTTCTTAACAGTATCTTTTGAAGAACAGTAGTTTTTAATTTTGACTAAAAATCAAAGTGTAATTTATGAATTTTTCCTTTTTTGTTTTTTTCAAATAAGTATTTCAGATTTTTTTTTTTTTTTAAAGATTGGCCCTGAGCTAATATCTGTTGCCAATCTTCCTCTTTTTTTTTTCTTCTCCCCAAAGACCCCAGGACGTAGTTGTGTATTCTAGTTGTATGTCCTTCTCATTCTGCTGCTATGTGGGATGCTGCCTCAGCATAGCTTGATGAGCGGTGCAAGCTCCATGACCAGGATCCCAACTGGTGAAACCCTGGGCTGCCAAAGCAGAGCATTCGAACTTAACCACTCGGCCATGGGGCCAGCCCCCAATTTTTTCTTTTTGACTCTTCTGTTTTGTCTAAGAAAACTTTGTTTAACTCAATACCACAAAGATATTCTCTTATATTTTCTTTCAGAAGTTCTTTAGTTTTAGGTTTTTTGTTTAAGTCTGCAGTCCATCTCAAATTGAGTTTTAAGTATAGAGTGAGATATGAGCTGAAGCTCCTTTTTTCCACCACGTATTAATACCCAATTATTCCTGCACCATTGTTACAATGATAGTCTTTGGCACCTTTGTTGAATATTAATTGATCATACATGTGTGGTTCTATTTCTGGATTTCTGTTCCATGGATTGATAGGTCTATCCTTTTGTCAATACCATACTTTCTAGCTTGTACTAAGTCTTGAAATTAGGTAAGTATGAGTTCTCGAACTTGATTTTTTTGGTTCTTCAAAATAGTTTGAGCTGCTTGGGCTCCTGTGCTGCTCCATATAAATTTTGGAATCAGCCTATCTACAAAACAAAACAGCAACAAAAACAAAACCTACTGGAGTTTTGATTGGGATTGCATTTAATCTGTAGCTCAACGTGGTGAGAACTGACTTCTTACTATTGAATCTTACAATCCATGAATATGGTATGATTTCTCTCCTCAGTGTTTTCTAGTTTCAGTGAACAAGTCTTTTACATTTTGTTGGATTTAGTCAGTTTCATGGTTTTTAAATGTTATTGCAACAGGTACTGTATTTTAATTCTAACTTACTGTTCATTGTTACCTGTAGAAATGTCATGCTTTATACTGACCTTATATTCTGTGACCTTGCCAAACTCACTTAAAGATTCTTTGGGATTTTCTACATAGACAATCATATCATCTTATTAGGTAGTTTTAAATCTTAATTTTCAGTCTGTGTGCTTTTTTCCTCTCTCTCTTACTTTACTTCATTGGCTAGGAATCCCAGTATATTGCTGAATAGGAATGATGAGAGAGGGGATATCCTTACCTTGTTCTTTCACCACTAAGTTTGGAGGTGAGCTGTAGGCTTCTTGTAAATATCGTAATCAGACTGAGAGAGTTCCCTTTTATTCCTGTTTGCTGACAGCTTTGATCACAAATGGATTTTGGTTTTTTCAGAAGCTTTGCATCATTTTCAGTGATTATATGGTTATTGATTGTTAGTCTGTTAATATGGTGAATTACATTGATGATTTTCCGATATTGCCTAAACCTTACCTTCCTGGGATTAATCCCAATTGCTCATGATTTATTATCCTTTTTATATATTGTTGGATTTGAACCACTATTAAAAATTTTTACAGCTTTGATCATGAAGGATATTAGTTACTGGTTTTCTTATAATGTCTGGTTTTGGTAGCAAGGTAATGGTTTTCATAAAATGAGTTGGCCCCTCTTTTTCTGTATTCTGGAAGAATGTGTGTAAAATTGGTATTATTTCTTTCTAATTGACCTGTGAGGCCACAGGGACCTGGAGTTTTCTTTTGTGGAAAATTTGAACTATGAATTCAATGTCTTTCATAGTTATAAAATTATTCAGGTTATTTGTTTCATCTTGAGAAAGCTTTGGTAGTTGATGTCTTTCAAGGAATTTGTCCATTTCATCTAAGTCGGAATTTCTCAACCAAAGTGACATTTGGGAGGATAATTCTTTCTATGGGAGGATGTCTTGTGCATGATGGAATGTTAGCAGCATCCCAGGCCTCTACTCTCTAGATGCCAGGAGCAAGCCCCCCAGTTGTGACACCCAAAAACATCTTCAGATATTTTTGCCAAACATACCCTGTGGATTGAGAACCACTGTTTTAAGTTATCACATTCATTGGCAAAACCTTTCTCATAATATTCCTCTCCTATCTTTTAATGCTTGTAAGATCCATAGGAATATTCTCTCTTATTCCTGACGCTGGTAGTTTGTATCTTCTTCTTCTTCTCTCCCTCCTCTTGCTCTTCTGCTGCTTCTCTCTTTCTCATATCAGATTGACTAGAGTTGAATTTTATTAATCTTTGCAAAGAACTGCTTTTGGTTTCATTGATTTTTCTCTGTTGTTTTTCTGTTTTCAGTTTTACCTATTTATTTCTGCTCTTTACTATTTCTGTCCTTTTGCTTGATTTAGGTTTAATTTACTCTTCTTTTTCTAGTTCCTTAAAGTGGAAGCTTGTATTATTGATTTAAAACCTTTTTTTTTTCTAATATGATCATTTAATACTATAAATTTCCCTTTAAGTATGCTGTAGTTGCATCCCACAAATTTCAAATTGTTTTTTATTTATTTTCATCTAATTCAGAAGATATATCATTTCTATTTGACTCCTTCTTTGACCCATGGGTTATTTAGAAGTGTGTTTAATTTCTAAACATTTTGGGATTTTCCGTATATCTGCTATTCATTTCTAGTTTAATTCCATTTTGATTAGAGTACGTACTTTATATAATTTCCATTCTTTTAACTTTGTTGAAGTTCATTTTGTTATCCAGAACATGATCTATGTTGGTGAATCATTACGTGCACTTGAAAAGAATGTACATTCTGTTGCTAGTGGGTGGAGTGTTCAGTGATTATTTGTTAGGTCAAGTTGATTGGTTGTAGTGTTCAGGTCTATATCTTTACTAAATTTTTTTCCTGCTTTGTCTTTCAGTTACTGTGAAAGGAGTGTTGAAGTCTCCAATTACAATTGTGATTCTGTCCATTTCCTTTTAGTTCTATCAGGTTTTGCTTCATGTTTTTGAAGTTTTGTTCATGTATATTTAAGACTTTTATGTCTATATAACGAATTGACCCATTTATCATTGCCTAATATTCCTCTTTATGTCTGCTAATATTCTTTGTTCTGATGTCTGCTTTGTCTGATATAAACAAAGGCCATAAGAAAACATACTGCAGGCTGGATTTAGCCCAGGGACTCTAGTGTGTTGACCCCTGTTTTAAGAGCTTTCTTGCTGACAAGACGTAGTTGACTGTTTTGTTGATTTGGGAATTTAAGCCATTTATATTTACTTTAATTATTAATATGGCTGAATTTAAATTTACCATCTTGCTAGTTGTTTTGTATTTTTCCCATTTGTTCTTTATTCCTTTTTTTTTTTTTTTTTTTGGTGAGGAAGATTGGCCCCGAGCTAACATCCATTGCCAATCTTCCTCTTTTTGCTTGAGGAAGATTTTCCCTGAGCTAACATCCTTGCCACCCTTCCTCTATTTTGTATATGAGACCCTGGCACAGCCTAGCTTTATGTTCAGTGTGTAGGTCCACGCCCGGGATCCGAACCTGCAAACCCCAGGCCACTAAAGTGGAGCATGCAAACTTAACTACTATGCCACCGGGCTGGCCCACTGTTCTTCATTCCTTTTTTCCTCTTCTTTTGAATTGAGTATTTTTTATGATTCTATTTTATCTTCTCTAGTGGCTTTTAGCTTTGCTTCTTTAAAAAAGTTAATGGTTCCTCTAAAGTTTAAAATATACAACTTTAACGTATCACAGTTGCCTTAAAATAATATTATACTGAGTTATGTATGGTGTAAGAATCATACAACAATATATTTCCAATTTTTCCCTCTTTCATTGTTGTTTTCTTGTTGTACATTTTATTTTTACATGTATTCCAAGCCCTACAGTAAACTCTTAATTATTTTATGTTAGTCAAATATCTCTTAAAGTGATTAAAGAGAAGAAAAGATATCCTTTATATTTATGTTCCTTTTTTTCCATTTACAGTGCTTTTCATTTCTTTGTGCAAATCTAAGTTTCCATCTGGTAATAATACTCCTGCCTGAAAATTTTTTATTTAATCTTTCTTGTGGTGCACATCTGCTGCCATTGAGTTCTCTCAGTTTTTATTGTATACAAAAGTATTTCACCTTCATTTTTGAGCAATATTTTCACTGTGCATAGAATTCTGGGTTGACTGCTTTTTTCCCCCAGTACTTTAAGTATGATATTCCATGACTCTGAAAAAATCAGGGAGGAGGGAGGGTAGGGATGAATAGCTGAAGCAAAGGGGATTTTTAAGATGGAGAAACTATTCTTCATAAAACAAATGGTGGATACATATCATCAGGCGTATGTCAAAACTGCAGAACTATACAATACAAACAGTAAACCTCAATGTAAAGGATGGACTATAGTTAATGTAGACCATCGTTTACATTGTTTATCGATGTACTTTAATAGTGTACCTTATGTAATTATTTTAACTACATTAATTAGTTATTACACTACAGTAAGCACTTGTAACAAATGTATAGCCCTAATGCAAGATGTTGATAATAGGGAAAACCGTGTGCGGAGTTGGAGGGTAAGGATGGGGGTGTGTTAAGTATACGGAGCTCTATGTACTATGTACAGTTCTGTAAATCTAAAACTACTAACAAAAGTAGAGTCTATTAATGGTTTTTCAAAATATGTCACTCTGTTGTCAGTCTTGCATGGTTTTGGATGAGAGGTCTTATGTAATGCTTTGTTTATCAACATTGCATCTTTTTTGCGAGCTGCCTTCAAGATTATTTTCTTTATCTTTGCTTTACAGCAGTTTGACTATGATGTGTCTAGATTTGTGTGGTGCGTGTGCACGTGCGCATGCATGTTATTTTCATCTTGCTTGGAACATTCATCTGAACTTCTTGTATCTGTGGTTTCATGTACTTCATTATTTTTGGAAAATTATCTTCATATATTTCTTATTTCTGCTTCTCTTACTTTTTCTGGGACTCCATCTACCCATACGTTAGTTCAGTTGATGGTGTCCTACATTTCTGGGATTTGTTCCCATTCTTTTTTCTCTTTGTGTTCAATCCAGGAGAGAGGATTTGATTGATTCATCTAATCAACATCCAGTTTAGGGCATTACTGTTAGATGGAGATTTCAGGACAGACCACTTCCGAAGTCAGCCTTGGGTCAGGAGCCATTCTTTGTCCAGTCATCTAGGCACTACGTCATGGTATGGAGCATGGATGCCTACAGCTGATTCTCTCAGCAGGGCATCAGAGGCAAGGAGATTTCTGATAGATGTCATAGGCATGGCCAGCATCCCAAGTATGGCAGACTCCTGTCCAATACGGCTTACAAGGGAGGGCAAAGTAGGAAAAGCAAAATCATCCTTTGGGAGAGAGAAATCAAGATTATCTTCATACTCCTGTCCTAAATCACAAAAATAGTGTATAGAAGTTCATTCATCTTCTGGATGTCCATGTGAGTTTCTAGGAAATAGTTGTTTCCATTTTACCTAGAATTTGTATGTGGTAGAGTTAGGAGAGAGTTACCTCTGAGGAGGCAGAGAAAAGTTTAAATGATACCTACAATCATGTAGTTAATAATACACTGAAGATTAGACACCAGGTCTAGGTTCCTAGCACAACAGTATCATACATCCCACCAAAGCTACACTTGTCTGAAGTTGGTACATAGAAAACAGTTTTTAAGGAATTCACTAATTAATCCCCTCTGTAGAAGGGTAATTGTGGGGAAAGATAATCCTTTATTAGCTGTAGTGAGACTTGTCCCTCCCTGACTACTGCTCCTGCTGGTCATTGACTTGTACTATTTCACGGAGTGAAGCAGTATTCAGTGAGGGAAAACAAAAAGAAAAAGGGCAGTGGAATAAGACTCTCAGTTGTAAATCTATAATTCACTGGTTATGTGACCCTTGTCACTGACAAAATCATCTGAGGCAGTGACCCGTTTGAACCTCAGCTGTGCTCGCTCTTGAATACAGATGCTTTCAAGCACGTATAATTGACATATAGAGAGGCCCTAAGAACCCTCTGGAAGGGAATGTTTCCTAAGGGAAGAGGGAGTCTGGATGAGAAGCTTGGTTAAATAACATTGCCCAAGTGATCAAGAAGGAATAACAATACTGAGGGCAGCATCTCAAAGAGGAGCCTTTCCAAAATCTCTGCAAAACCTTAGAGTCAAAGGGCAATTATTTGGGACCCATGTAACTGAGAGTATAGCTCAGATATGGAGCTGAGATGAATTTACTTCGGGAGAACAGCTCTGGTGCACTGGGGGCTCTGAAGAACAGAACACATCTCTTCTTGGGCACCCATGAACCATTGGCAAGCACAGCTCTCATGGACGTGAGGTCCAGCAGAGCTCTGGGCCCTGGCTCCTCTTCTGTGCATTCCTTTTGGGAGTTATTCTCCTGTTAGCCTAAGTCACTCATTTTCTTTTGATACTTTTATCTGTTCGGAGTTAGGCTTTCTGGATGATGTCCACACATTCTTCTGCAGAGCTATTTCTATTTCTTAAATTATTGCTGAGTTTACAAATTAGTTTGAGGAATTTTCTTCTGTGGATAGAGCAGCATCAAATAATAAATGGTAAAGAAATGAATGATTCTGTTCCTTCAGTCCATCTGCCAGCTGGTACTTAGAGCCACCCTCTTGTGTTGGTGCAATGAATGATACAGTGATAGAGCCTTCAATTTATGGTGTCATTTAATTTCTTTCTTTTCAGCTGTAGTCATGGAGATTAATTTACCAAGAGCCAGTTTACAACTTATTAAAAAAACCAAGCAGGTACTTTTACATTGTATTCTTTAACTCTGTACTTCAGAGTGGCCCTTCAGAGTTTGATTCACGAGACTGCTCTTTACTGATGGCTAATGGCAGAGCTTTTCCTAAATAATAATAATCCTAGCTAACCTTTAAAGAGTGCTTGACATTTGAAGTGCTTTACATGTTTTGCCTAATGTAATCCTTGAAAAGTCCCCATGAGGTAAGTAGTAGTATTCTTATTATCCCCATTCTAGAGCTGCAGAGACTGATTCGGGGCAAGGTATGTCATCTGTGCAAAGTCACACAGTTAAGTCTTGGTGGAGCCAGAATGCCAAGTTGCTGTCAATCACTGTGCCATCTTGCCTCCAAAGAGTGAGGAAAATGCCACTGGGTGCAAATCCAAGCTTGAAAGCAAAGACACTGGATCATGAATCACAGTGGGGACATATGCCCAGTAAAGAGAACCCATGGCCCTTGAGGTATGAACATATGAGGTTGACTTGTTCATGGATCTGGCAGCCTGAAGCGAGAACACTGTGAGGAGGACAACGTGTAAGGCATTATTAATGCTGCATATCAATTAGTGGGCCTGTTTCTATGAAGTGGCAGTCACAGATGCAGACAATTTCCTTTGAATTATCAATTCTCACTTCCCTCCAATGATTTGGAAGGAAATTCAGGTAACTTCCAATATTTATCAGAGAGAGAACTATTGTTCTATACCTGTAAGGATTATACCCTCAGAATGCCCATGTCAAGGAGAAATAAGATTTTCGAAGTTGTTTTATGTCAATGTTGTTTTTAATCTCATAGCAGAAGCCTACATAAGTTTGTCCTGGGACTCAGACATGCCTAAAGGCCTGGTGGAGCAGGCTGCTCAGGGCTGTCTTGGTGTGAAGGAATGAGAAGCCTTTTGAGATGGAAGAGGGTTCTTAGAAACCCTTCTAAGGGCAGAGGGTAGGAGAATGGTAGGCCGTAAGTGAAGAGTAGGATGTCTGATGCGCATTTAGATAGTTCTGAAGTCCTATTTCCACTATGAGTCTGAAAGTGAAGATTATAATGAAAGATCAAGTAAAAAATTAAGGCAGGATCCTGAGAATACAAGGTGCCAGGAAGTGAGGGTGCCAGCACCAAAGATAGCCCCTTGGCATGGAGCTCAGAGGTTTGCAGTCAGGACACAGATGTGACAATGAGGGCCTCAGCAGCTGTGGTGGCATTAATCACGCATTAATCAACACAACACAGCCAGAGCAGGCGAGGACGAAAAGGTTGAAAGCTAACGGGTAGCCAAGAAGACCAGGCCAAGGAACACATGAGCTGGCAATGGGATTGTGTGGCTGTTCTCTAGAAATGTGGCACTTTGGGCATCCTACTTAGTATTCATGAATCATCATGGGCACGTGAGAGATGGACTATGGCCTTGGACCATGGCAAACCAATTGGTACTATTATGATGCAAGCTTGCAACTTCCTGAAGTCTTTCTGATAAAAAGTTCAGGCTTAAGAATAGATAATCTTCAGACAATAAATTGGAAAATTACAATAAAGGGACACATATTGTTCCTCCAGTCCTTGAAGAGTTTGGTTTCTAAAAGACACGATCTTTAAATCCATTCACAGTGTGGAATGGTTGAGCACTTGAAATTGCTGGGGAACAGAGCCTACTACTCTCTTGGAAAATCTTTCAGCAACAGGTGTTATTTCTTTTTCTCTTCAGGACATCAAAAGGTTAAAGAAGCATGAAATTTTCCCTAATGCAGCTTAGCTGTTAATCGTACACAAAGAAGTGAAATTGGGATGGACTTGTGAACAAATGCCCTTTGGCACCTGTTTTTGCCATCTTGGTTTGTTTTTCTTCCCACAGCATTTTACACCTCCTAATTTAATTTGTGACTGACCCCCGTCCTCCCAGCTGTTCAGGACTAGAAAGCACACACACGCATTCCAATTGTGGTTATTGGGGCTTATCACAGGGCAGGGATAGAGCCAAAGGCATTGGCCGAATCATACGCAGGTCTTGAGGCCCAGCACTCGCGCTGCCTTATCTCACTATGTGCTGGTAACTTGAGAGGGGGATCTGATAATGAGTCTGCGGAAGTTGAAAAACTATAGAAAGTCTATCTCATTCAAACAGGGCTTTCTAGGGGCTTAATGGGACTTTGGGTCACAGAGGGGCCCATGCAGGAGCTTTGTAGTATGAAAAGTGACTTTGGTTAGAGTAACCCCTGTGAAATTCTTACCATACTCCTGAATCAACCTGCCATTTAGTTGTGCTTTCTGGGGAATTTGGGCAGATCCTGGAAGCCAACAGCAGACACATCCACCAAATTAGGAGTCTGGAACACTGGAATGTTTGACTTTGATCTCGCACTTTCGCACAATGCCAAGGAGATGTGAATGGACAGAGATAGTACACTTTCTCTTTTGGGCTGCGGACAATGTGAATTAAATCCCAATCCTCACGGCTGCTGTTTTACAAAGGGTACCTGTAGAGTTGAGTGGACAGAATGATATGGATTTGAAAATCTCATCAGATGAGTGGCACAATATCTTTATCAATAGGGACAGTGTTTCTCTGGATCTGTTTCCTTCTGAAGTCATCACTGTAAAGTCACTGTTTGTTACTTCTGTAACTTCCCCAGGACAATGAGGGATGTTGGCAATAACATGGTGCATTAAACAGGCCATAAATTTTTCTCCAGGACTGAAATAATATTTGAGTACAAAGGCAAAGGCCTCTAGCTGCCTCATAAATCAAAAACATGGTCCCCAAAGGGACAAAATAAATCCAGAAATAATCCAAAATACATGAGAGAATTTATGATAAAGAGAATGTCTCATATCAGTGGGGCAAAGAAGGCAATTTAATAATAGGTGTTGTGAAAATAGTGAGCTTGTTCATACCTCACCTGTATCACAATAAACTTAGTATATACTAAAAATCCCATATTAAAAAGAAACTCTAAAAGCACCAGAAGAAAATATTGGGAGAATTCTTTTGTATCCCTGAAGTGGGGAAGGTCTTTCTAATTATGGCTCAAAATCCAAAAGCCATAAAATGAAAAGTTAATTCAAGTACGTAAAATAAAAATAACTTTTGCATGGCAAATTATGCCATAAACATATCAAAAGTCAAATGACAAACTGGGAAAAAATTGTACCAGCCGAGGGCTAAATTCCAAATACATAAAGATCTCCCAAAAATCAATTTGAAAAAAGAGATTTCTTTCAAACATAAAGGCAGCACATTATACACTTTCTGCCTCTTGCCTTTCAGCTGAGTGATAGCTTCTTCATACTTTTTCACCACTGTGTTTCACTGTTTGGAAAAATCATAATTTCTTTACTCAATCCCCTATTAATGGACATGTGGGTTTTTTCCAATCTTTTGCTTTATATCATTTTTCAAGAATTGTAATGTTCAAGAGCTAATTAAACTCTGAAGTTAGGTTGCCTGTGGATTCAAATTTTGGCTATTATCAGTTTCAAACTACATGACCTTGACTTTGGGCCTCTGTTTCCTCACCTGCATAATGGGTTTGAAGTTAATAGTATCAACAACGTGAAATTTTCGTGAGGGTTCAGTGTGGCAATGTACAGGTAAAGGACTGAGAATAGTACCTGATCCACAATAATTGTTATGGAAGTGTTAGTTATTATTATCACTATGTGCTATTATTATTATAGACTTTGCTGGTCTTGTGAACTTCTATTTTTGAAATGTTTAGGACTCATAGTGAGAGAGAGAGAACTTGAGGGGAAATGCTGTTCCCTAAAGGGAAAAAGTGGAATCCAATGGTGAGGAATAAACTCTCTTACTTGCTGTTTCTTGCTTTTTAGTGAAGAGTTGCTTAGAAATGCAGCATGACAGGGGGCCTGGATGTCAGTAAATGTGGGAGCAACTCTGGAATCTGCATTTTAATAAGCATACCAGGGGCTCTGCTGCAGGTGGTCTCAGACAACATTTTGAGAAAGTACTGCTAACTGTCTGCTGGGTGGATATTCTAATTGAAAGCATGGTGACTTAAAGAGATTGATGAGGTTCAAATTTCTTAAAAAGTTAAGTCAGTGTTTAACTATAATAGACACCATAATCCAGTACAGAAGAAAAGATGCTCACTTTGTTGAGGCATTATTATTTCATAACTGCCTTCAAGGCATGTTGCTCGTTTGTGTGTTGCATTCTAATTTATACTGCAAGTCCTTGAGGTCAGTGAACTTGATTTCCAGTTTTTTCAATGTCCTCCAACTCCAGTACATGTTTTCTTAGCACGTTCTCATTGGTATTTTAATGCTGTTTAGAGCTACTAAAGAAAGAAGGAAGTTCCAATGCTGCTTCAAGATTTCTTATTACCCTTAAGATTGAGTCTTCATGGTATAAAAGAAAGACCACAGGCTTCATAATCAGTTAAATCTCAGCTCATCAATTACTAACCTGAGAAATGTTGGGAAAGTTACTAAACTTCCCTGAAAATCGGTTGACTCATTTGTAATATTGGGATGATAATAATTAATGCCCATAGTTATTCCAATGACTAGAGATAATATAAAGAGGATGCCACATAGCAGGTGCTCAGTGAGTGATAGATATTACTTGACTAAAGCTGCTTTTTCCTGGGGATTCTCTTCTGGTTGTCTGATGCCCCCTCCTGGACAGTCCAGAACCTGGGTCACTTGCTTCAAACTAAATGTCATGTGGTTTCCTGAGGCAGTGTATCAGAAAGAATCTGAAATCAAAGCCAAATATAGCCAGGCCAACCAAGAAGAAAATCCAGGAAAGAGGCACTGGAGTGGAAACCAGAGAAACCTGATAAGGGGGAAGGCAGAGCCCAGAATTTTCTGAATGATAAAGTTAATTATGATAATTACTTTTTGCTGATATTTACATGTCTAGAACTTATATACATTATCTCAGTTAATGTTCACTGAAATTCTATAGGACATAGGAATAAATCTTCATGACCTTGGATTAGGTAACAGTACCCAAAACACAAAGAACCAAAGAAAAATATAGACAAATTGGGCTTCATCAAAATTAAAACTATTTTGTTTCAAAGAGCATTATTGAGAAAGTGAAAAGACAACCCATGAAGAGAAAATATATGCAAATCATATACCTGATAAGAGATCTGTACCCAGAATATATAGAGAACTCTTACAACTCACTAATAAGAAGGCAAATTATTTAGTTAAAAAATAGGCAAAGGATCTGAGTAGACATTCCTCCAAAGAAGATATATAAGTATAATATACTTATAAGTATATTATAAGATATACAATAGCACATGAAAAGATGACTAACATCATTAGTCATTAGAGAAATGCAAATCAAAACCTTAATGAGATACACCTTCATATTCACTAGAATGACTTTAATAAAAAATACAGACAACAAGGATGTGGAGAAATTAGAACCCCTACACTGCTGGTGGGAATGTAAAATGGTGCAGCCACTTTGGAAAACAGCTTGGCAGTTCCTGAAAATGTTAAGCATAGAGTTACCATGTGACCTAGCAATTCCGCTCCTACGTATATACCCAAGAGAAATGAAATGTATGTCCACATAAAAGCTTCTTCATGAATGTTCATAGCAGCACTATTTATAGTGGTCCAAAGTTGGAAAAAACACAAATGTCCTTGAATAGATAAACAAAATGTGGCATATTCATACAATGGGATATTATTCAGCAATAACCTGGAATAAATATCAGTATGTGCTACAACATGGATAAACCTTGAAAACATGCTAAATGAAAGGCCACATAACATGTGATTCCATTTACATGAAGTGTCCTAAATAGGGGAATCTATTGAGACAGAAAGTTGATTAGTGGTTACCAGGGCCTGGGAGAAAAAAGAGAGATGTAGAGTGACTGCCAATGGGTATGGAGTTCCTTTTTGGGATGATGAAAATGTTCTGGAATTAGATAGTGATGATGGTTGCACAACCCTGTGAATATACTGAAATCACTGAATTGTATTCTTTAAACGTGTGAATTATATGGTATGTGAATTATATCTCAGTAAAGATGTTGATAAATGAAAAATCAAAAAATCTTAAGAAGTAGGTATTATTTCTATTTTTTAGATAAAGTAACTGAGGTTTGCTGAAGGCCAAATGGGCTAGTGATGGAGCCAGAATTCAAAAGCAGTCTGTTAACTCCAAAACCTTTATTCTTGATCAGAAGGTGCTAATGCTATAAGGCCTTCCTGAAGTAGAGAACCTGAAGTAACTTTTACATGGGACCTATGGTCTTAGACCAGTGGGAGAGGAAGCTACTTTCTTTCTTTCTTTCTTTTTTTTTTTTTGAGGAAGATTAGTCCTGAGCTAACATCTGCTGCCAATCCTCCTCTTTTTGCTGAGGAAACCTGGCCCTGAGCTAACATCCATGCCCATCTTCCTCTACTTTATATGTGGGACGCCTACCACAGCATGGACCACCAAGCGGTGCCATGTCCGCACCCAGGATTGGAACCGGGGAACCCCGGGCTACTGAAGCAGAACGTGCGCACTTAACCGCTACACCACCAGGCCGGCCCAGAGGAAGCTGTTTCTTAATGGTCAGGCCTGACTTCTAAGACAGACTGTTCGGACATGGTTCTGGTTCACCACTTCACTGAGGAGTAATCTCAAGATGCTGAAGTTATTCATTGTTTGCTAAGACTTTGATGAGACAGATGGATGTGCAGGGTACAGAAGGCTCTGTTCTATTGCAGAGAACATTCACTGGGATATCTTGAGTCCAGACGCTCTGAAAGTTTGGTGAATTTCGGCATCACCTGATAATCTTGTTAAAAATGCAAATATCCAGGTTCCACTCCAGACATACTGAATTACAAACAATATCACTGCCTGATGAGTGTTGTCAGCTGGGTGGGACAGAAAATCTGATGATAACTGATAGGTTCCCACGAATAGGCTTTACTTACTAAAAAGCTCCAGAGGAGGTGATTCCAGTTTCCGCCCCAGAGGTGCTCTTAGAGAGCAATGGGCTGCTGTGTGCAAGAAGCTGAACCCTAGCTCTTATCTGAGGAGCTTAGGAGGACTCGCTTCAAGTTGGGAACCACAACAGTGGCCCAAAGAGCAAAACTCATTTTGGGGAGATCCGATAGATGTTTTGACTATACTGATAAAAATAATTTGTCTTCTTTTGAAAGCAACTCAGATAATCAAGAAAAATGCGAAAGTTTGAGTAGAATTCATCCCACAGCTTTCCACCAGAAAGAAACATTGTTTTATATTTTGATGAACAGAATCCCAGATTTGACGTGACTGAGCCTACGTTCATGCAGAGAGAGTCATACGATTTTGCATAAATGGGATAACACAATCAATACGTGATAGCTTGTAAACTTGCTATCAATATCTTTGAGATCCCCATGTTTTAGGGAGACAATGCTTCATCTTTAATGAAGGAAAAACAGCTTGGGTTTAATTTTCTACAGTTTCATAACAGTCACCATTTTATATGACACATAAAAGCAATCCTAGTCTTAAAGTACATATCCCATACCAACAGATCACAAAATTTTCCTTGATGTTTATGTCATTACCCTTTTATTCTTTGTGTATCGCAAAGCTAATACAAATAGATGAAAATAAATATTTCATTTCTACCATAAATTTTTAGCAATGCAGGAAATACTATGGTTGTCAAAAAATTTTATGAGTGCTCTAGAATGCTGAATATGTACAGGCCCTTGGAAATAAAGATTGTGGTGGTTGAGAGTTTATAAATTTCAAGTCAATTTTTTTTATATGTAGAAGGATAGAATATTTTTTCCCCTCTGAGTTTCTTTACAATCCTAAAATTCTACTGGGGCAAGAATCAACTTACAAGCTATTCCATAAACCTCATTGTACTTTGTAATAAACATACACTGAAAATGTCCCAATAAATGTTCACTGGAAGAAATTGTAGAATTTTTCAAAATCAAACTTTATGTTCTGATGATCATTCTTCCTATCTTCAGGAAATTCAACAGAATATTTTCTGCTTTTACACTGGAGGAGGTCTACATGAGACGAGAATTCTTATTTCTAACCTAGAGCAAGGGGTAAATTAATCTAGAAAAGAAATTAAGTGGAAGAAATTTTGATTTGAAACATGTTGTTTTTTATTTCCCATGGTATGAGAACTGGTCCTAAAAACATTAGCTGTTTCTCAAAAGAAATGCTCAACTTGATCTGAAGAAATAATGAGAAAGAGCAAATCTTTTTATTCACGGTTAAATGGACTATTAGTAAGGATTAAGGAAACATCTGGAACAAACTGAGAGAAATCTCTTATGCTGAATGATAGCATATTTAAATACAAGGATATGTATTTGATGCTTTTGTCTCCACATATAACTGCCTTTTCTCACTGTTGGTATGAATCCGTATTCTTTTTTTAGAAGTGTCTTCCTCCCTCTAGAAAAACGATAAAATTCCCTTGGGATATTCATAAATAAGCAAAAAAAATTTTTTTAATTTCAAGGGATTTTGTACATAATGTAACTTTTCTGCTTGTTACCACCTCCATCCTTGTAATTGAACAGCTTGATAAAAGTGAAAATTAAACTTTCTCAAAAAAGCATAAAAATACCAATCACTTATTAAAACCTTTTCCCTTTTATGTGCCCCACGGGACCACATTGGCTCACAGAGTCTGCTAATCTATGGCATACAGGACCCTTCTTTTTCCTCGAACCTGATGGTGATGCCTGGGGGGGAATAAAAACAGTTTCTAATTTTTGAAGAGTAAATGTTAGGAGTTGAACTATAGATTTGATCATTTGCTCTTAGCAATTTTAGTTACTGACTAGCCCATCATCACATGTAGGTAGTGGCAGAGCAGAGAAACCAAAGAGAGAAAACATTGTAAAATGAATGCGTCAACTGGCATTAATAGTGCTGGGCAGGCCCTACTTTCCCTTCCAAAGCGCCAGAATGACTTAAGAGGGCCTTTTCACATTGGCGCACACGTGAGGACACCCTCACTGGACAGGAACTCCTGCTTATGCAGAAAGGATTCTGGAGATTTTCCTTTGACTGTTGCACCTCTGTGCCAGCAAACACCAAACCTCGAGGGGAAAACTTGCAGCTTGATTGCACTTTGTACAGATGCGAATGTTGGGATAACTGAATTGGAAGCCCAAATAGGGGTATTCAGATTTTATGGGTGCCCGCTTACTTAGAGTCTCATTTTTCAGGAAAATACCAGGCTGAGTTTATGTGGTCCTCAAAGTGAGGCAAAGGCGTCTGCACAGGCCACTGAATTGCATTCAAAAGGAGTGGGGACACCAAGGCTGATGCATAGTGCCCCACTGGGGATTTTACTCCCAGATTATCATTTTGAGATTATGGCCAAAGGCAGTTAAATCACGTAAGAAAGTGTGGGCACTACTGAGAGAATGCGAAAATGTTTGGAAGGAGCCTTGGGAGACTGAAGCTATGTGAATGGGATTCACCACTTGTTTTGTTATTGTTGTTTTTTTTTTTTTTGCTGAAGCCTAACTAAGAGCCGTGGTGGGAATCACAAAGGGAACAGTGACTGACGTTTGAGAACCACCAGGCCCCTTTACAGCCGATGCCTCCTGAAATGACTACCATCAGATAATATCCACTACAGGCCTCTTATTTAGATTTATAGAAATGGAAAGTCTTTCAGGGACCACCTAATACACTACATTTTCAGTTTAAAAAATAGAATACAGTTCGATATTGTGGAAAACATAGCTTATATACTAAAATAAATAGATTGCAGGCCTAGCTTTCACTAACTAGCCTTGTGATGAGGAAATTTAACCACTTTGTGTCTCACTTACCCTATAAGAAATTAATATAAAAATAGGTGAGCAAGCCATTTCAAATTACAAATACATTACTGTCATTAAAGTTGTGATAGTTCTGTGAACCTGAGAGAGTAGAATCTTTGATATCATTTAGGCTTCCTGAGATATTTCAACAGTATAATTTATTATTAAATCTTTTTTTTTTAAGAGTGGCACCTGAGCTAACATCTGTTGCCAATCTTCTTTTTTTTCTTCTTCTTCTTCTCCCCAAAGCCCCCTAGTATATAGTTGTACATTCTAGTTGTGAGTGCTTCTGGTTGTGCTACATGGGACGCTGCCTCAGCATGGCTTAATGAGCAGTGCCCAGGACCTGACCCAGCAAAACCCCAGGCCGCTGAAGCGGAGCACAGGAAGTTAAGGACTCAGCCACGGGCCGGCCCCCTACTATTAAATTGTAATATCTACTGGCAAGATGGGATCTTAAATTAGGCCCTGAATGGAAACAGCTTTATACCACCACCATTAAAGCCTGAAATACGGGACCCCAGTCCAAAGGATGAGTCAAAAATATCCTTGATGCACTGAGCTAAGCAGGCAGAGCTGAGGAAACACTCCCTGCTGAAGCGTACCTGCAGGGCCCTGGCGCACATTATCGTTAGATATGGTGGAGAAAGTATGACTCTATCCTGAAGCTTTCTAAGCTCAACACAGTATCTAAAACAAACAAGAGAAGTTTCGGCAAGGGTGTCCTTGCCCACAGTAACCGATATACTTCAGTTATGGAAAATTTCTTTTAACTATAAGCAGTTTTTACCTTAACTCTAACTTCACTTCCCCTGTGACAGGAGGTATCTACATTAAAAAGCAAACAAACCAGCAACAAACTTTAGTGACTTCATGACTTCTCATCGACACTCTCGGGAAAATAGAAGTTGATGAGGAGGGGAAGTGGTAGGTGATAGACTTTCTTGCAGATTTGTTATCTGAACTATTGGAAAAGATTAAGATGCTCTGACACATAGTGTCTTCTGATGATGAAATCTGTCACGATCAGCCCAATTCAGACTCATATTTAATGAATAAAGACAAGACTGTCAGGATGTGGGTTCCAAAGGCTATAATTTCAAAGGTGAAAGTCTCTTTCTGGTGTGGGGTTTGGGGAGCCATCAGGAACTCAGAGAGAAATTAGTCAAAATACATGTGTGGGCAAGACTGGAAAAGAAGTTTTATGAATAGTAAAAAGCTTTCCAAGGATTACAGCACATATGCAAAAGCTCTCTGTTGCTAAAGGGTGTGTGTGGTCCAGCCTGAGAATGCGACGAAGTTCACCAAGCCCCAGTGTGGGGAGTGTTAGCAGATAAAGTGGCCTCTTTTGAGGTCTGGACCCAAACAAACAACACTTTGGTTCCAAGACTGGCCCTTAAATTATTTGACATATGTAAACTTCCAATATAAAGCTGGTTGATATAACTTGATTGTAGTACATTTTTACTTTAGGGAGAAAATTAGGGGCCAAGGCTGAAATCTAGGAGGGTGATTGGAAATAAGTGACCTATTTTTAAATATTGGGCCTATTTTAGACCCGATTCTGTAGAAAAGAGAGCCAGTGAAAGCTTATGTTGGAATATATCCTTAGTGAGTGCAATCCCAGGGAGGCAGGAGTGAGGGAAATAGGAAATGAGGAAGAGAAGGAGGGAGGGCAGGTACAAGGAAGTGCATTGCAGAGCTGGCCACATTTGATATCAAGAGCAACTGACTGCTCTGTCTCACAGGGCCATTTTCTGAGAGGCCACATGATCTACTGCCTTTAGGAAAGTCCTTCTGAGGGGACAAAGGAGGAGAATTTATCTGACAATTCCCATTTCCCATGGGTCAAAGATTTCATCCCACAGGGTATTAACTCTTCACAGGATATTAACTCTTCACAGGATATTAACTCCACATGTCGAGGGTGCACACACTTGATCATTAAGAGGATCCCCAACTTCTCAGCTTTAGTAGCAATTGAGAAGCTGGAAAGGAGGGAAGAGGCACGTGCTGTGGGCATGAGGCAGGGCATTGTGGACTTGTGCCATGGAAGCTAATGCAAAAACAAGTGGCCAAGGGTCCTGGAGGTAGGTGCTGCCAAGAGAACCTGAAGTAGCAAGGATGAGTCCTGACGCAGAGAGTGACTGGTGCCTGGGCAGTACAGGCCTTGAATGCTTGGCCCCTCAACATGAGTCAAGACAAAATTCACTTAACACTCGGTTTAGAGAGAGACTCATAATAAGAGGGGTTATCTTTGGTTCTACTTTAGGCAACAGGACACATATCAAGGTCCTTGTTCTTCTCCTCGGGAGCAGATGAGCACCCAATTTTCTTGGTATACTATTAGGATGGATTTGATGGAAAGTAACTGACAACTCAAGCCGGTGTAACATTAAGGAAATGTATTAACTCGGAGAAGAGGAAGTCCAGAAGTGGGTGGATTCAGCAGTTGAATCATGTTCAAGCTCTCTGCTTTCAAATAGGCTACCATCTGCCCAGATTTCTTTCTTCCTTCCTTCCTTTTTTTTTTTTTTGAGAAACAAACAGTCATATGTAATATGTTCCAATATCATAGATTTTTCCTGTTTCTCTTTATGCAACAGCCTCGGCACCCTAAGTTACAAAAATCAACTGTTTTGTCAGCTGTTTTACAGCTTCATAAGAAAAGTCGCCAATTTCTCAGCTAGAAAAATTAGTTGGGTTCTCATTTATTCCTTCCCTATATTTTCCACTCACTCAAATCCACATTTTTTTGTTTTTTTTTTTTAAAGATTTTATATTTTTCTCCCCAAAGCCCCCCGGTACATAGTTGTATATTCTTCGTTGTGGGTCCTTCTAGTTGTGGCATGTGGGACGCCGCCTCAGCGTGGTTCGATGAGCAGTGCCATGTCCGTGCCCAGGATTCGAACCAATGAAACACTGGGCCGCCTGCAGCGGAGCACGTGAACTTAACCACTCGGCCACGGGGCCAGCCCCTCAAATCCACGTTTTACATTCCCTTATTTACCATGCCTCCTCTTCCTGTATCATATTCTGTACTTTTTAGAAATCTTGGTGGCAGACAATGGTGAAAATGTGGCTAACTTAAGTAGAAGTTGAATCTATTAAAAGTCTATCTAGGCTGACAGAATCTATGAGAGAGCTAAAAAAACAACTGGGTAGAAACCATGACAAGTAAAGCACAGGCAAAATCCTGCTACAGGACGGTCTGCTTAGGACATCACTGCTGGAAGCATTACCACCCTACGCCTGGCTCCATACGGCTCGACCCATTGTCCCTGCCAAGCCCCTCCCCAAGGTGAACCACTTCACCCATCCACTGGGTAATGATTTCTCATCATTATTCTTTGCTGAAAATCATAAAAAGCTTACAATACTTGCATTTCAGAAGTAGAGACTTTTATAATTGAATTGATTTTTTCAGTCCCTATTGTCTCTAAAGACCTGGTTTTTCAAATAATGAATCTTAAACATTATCCAATAGTAAACTTAATTATTATGTGAGCTGTTTCCCTGTTGGAATTTCACTACAAATGATTGATGTTTTCTCCCCATTGGTTTTGCTTCAGTTTTAATCAAATATAATCAGATAATTTGAATTTTCTGCCAGAGTATTTGGCATGTTTTCTGGCAACTAAATGAATAAGTTTATTGAGCGTGCATAGCTTGAAATTTTCTGGTGATAGTGTTTTATTGATTTGCTCTTTTGTAATTAAATCAAATAAGCTAACATTTCTAGAACCCAAGCGGAGAGAACATGACTTAAACATTTATTGGACTGGATTTGTTATTTTGTGAAATTGTGCTGATGGACATGCTGGACCATGGAAGATGAGATATGAAATGTAATAAACCTCACATATTATCCACAAACAACATCTACTTTTATCTAAGCTGTCCAGATTTTTTAGCACCAGTTGAGGAGGAAAAGCCCTGAGTAATGGTGGCTTATATTACCAGTACACGTGTGATTGCAGTTAGAAAAAAATGAATTCTTTTCAGCCTAGAGAGTCTTTCCTTCGAAGATCCTCAAAACTGTGACTACTTTTTGCAGATGTTTTCAGTGTATTTAGTCAAAGCAAAACAGAAGTCAATCAAAAACTTTAATTTTGGAAATGGGATCTATAAGACATAAATGAACAAAACATTTGACTGACTTTTTGATCCTTAAGTCAGCATTTTAGATGTCATGTTGAACTGGTCAAAATTTTTCTTAAATACTATATACCTCCATTGAGATTTGTTAGGAGCTTTCAGAAGGAAGAAACCAGGATAAAGAGGGCCATAAAGAATTGATTGTATTCACAAAGTTAGTTAACAGAATCAATGACTAGATTATTTTGCTTTTCATAATGTGTAAGAAAACAATCCCCAGCAGGCCCTTTGTAATAATCACAGAGTTGCATAAGATAGGCTGTTCACTGACTTGATTCTGCTAAAATTGCATTTGGGAAATTCAATCTAAATAACCCTGGAAACATAGTCTCTTTTTTCTAACCAAGGCAAAAAAACCAGGGCTTGAAGAGTGATGTCTTGAAACCTGATGTTATTTATACATGAAATATTTATCAACGGTGTCACTGTATGGTTGGTGATCCTGTCCTAGGGCAAAATGGCAGGAGCTTGTCCTCTTTCAACCAGGATGGCAGCTCTGGAGGAACAAAACAGAGCTACTTGAAGAGCGCTCATGACTCTTTATGAGCATTGCTAAATGAGCCCTTCTGGAAAGGCTGTTTAGCTCCTGGAGATACTTCAAAAGAACCCGTGGAAACCTGAGGAATGCAGGTTTCCTCCACAGACTTTAAAGGGCTGTGGGAACCACCTGAGTTTCTCAGGCTGAAGTGTGTTCTATACTTGGCAGTATTGAAACTAGCTGAATCAGATCCATGACAGACTCACTGAGTCTGTGGCTCTTGACCTTGTAAAGATTGGGTTCTCCCTTTCAAATGTAATCTTAGTTGAAAGGTACAGATTGGGGGTGACCTGTGATTTTCAGGTTTCTTTTTGATCTTCCGCCCCCCCCCCCTCATTTGCTGCCCTGCCACATGTGCGTTCCAGCACAGCAACTGTCCCTGTACCTTCCCTAGAGAGGGCCCACCTGCTCTCTGCCAGCCGCCCCTTTGAAGTGACAGGCTTCCTTTCACAGGGCGCCCCCATCCCTCATCCTACCCTCCCCCCCACCGCCCCTTCCTGTCCCGTTAAACACACACACTAGATTGAGCTCCTACTTCAGACTGGAGAATCTGATTCGATCTTTTTACAATTCGCCTTCCCAGGGAAAAGCATACCACAGTTTTTAATGATTTTTATAACCAATAGGAATGATACCATTAAGCAAATATTACTCAGTGCCATTATTAAATTGGCCTCTGCTCTATATAGTGACTTGAGGGTAATTATAAGTACAAACAACTGCCACATTATGATCCATCACAGAGTATTTCTTGGCATTTTTTCTTTAAGTTATAAGAACTCTATTGTGAAGTTCATATGGACTCACCCATAATTTTCAAATTATTTTAATCATTTATCCAATAATTGAATCATTTAGCAAATGGCTGGCAGTGTACCTATTTTTTTTTTTAAAGATTTTATTTATTTTTTTTCCTTTTTCTCCCCAAAGCCCCCCGGTACATAGTTGTATATTCTTCGTTGTGGGTTCTTCTAGTTGTGGCATGTGGGACGCTGCCTCAGCGTGGTTTGATGAGCAGTGCCATGTCTGTGCCCAGGATTCGAACCAACGAAACACTGGGCCACCTGCAGCGGAGCGCACGAACTTAAACACTCGGCCACGGGGCCAGCCCCTGTACCTATTGTTTTGAATGTTTTTTTGGAACAATAATCAATAATGATTGATTACTTGATCTGTGGATTATTTATTGGCAATTATTTAACAGCAAAACAAACAAAATCTTGGTTTCTCCACTTCTGAGTGGCAACCGGAAAATAAAACCCCAAATTAAATTTTTAAAAAAGGACCCCTCTCATTAATTTAATCAGTATCATTACAGAATGCAGAGTGGAATAATGCTGAAGATGTTTTCATCTTGGAGCCTCCAACATTACTTTACATTTTAAAGCATGTTCCAATTAAGGGATAACAGGATGGAGTCTTGCTTGATTTCGCTGGCTTGGGACAGTTTTCTTAACCTCTAAGAGCCTCAATTTCCTCATCTATAAAGTCAGGAAATGATCACTCCCTTGTAGGGTTGAATGAGAATAGTACTCTAAAAGTATTGGAGGCTGCTTCACAAGCAGGAATCCTGGAACTACCTACATGGAAGAATGGAGGGTGACTGACCCATGCTGACTTCCTCTTCCTGGGGGATTAACTGGAAATCTATGAATCAGACATTTCTCCAGTACCTTCCAGTGAGCCACGCTCTTCAGGCTCCCGTCTTCCTTCTCCTAAGCTGATTTCTTACACACTGCCTAGCCTTAGGCACCTGACTTAGCAATTCCTATTCCCCAAGCCACAGGTTTTTAAAAGATTGCATTTGCCACATTCCCAGGGCAAGTTTATGATATTTTTTCCCCACCAGCCATTTTGACCAAACTAACACCTTCATGTTTGGAGGTCCCCACCCTGGCCACTCAACAATGAAGATGTCTAGATTGAGAGAGACTCAAGAGGGCTCAGAGAAGACTTGGAGATGCAAGTATTTAAAGGACATGCAAAGAGACACAAGGGAATCAGAATTTAAAAAATCACAAAGGCAGCTGAAAGAAAAGCACAAAACTCAAGGTTACCAAGTTTATGTTAGTCTGCTCGTGGTGGAAACACAGTAATTTCTCTTATGATTAACATACTAACAAAGGTCATGAGATGCATTCAATATCAGCACTGTAAAAGTTAAGGATAAATGTGCTTTTAGGGACTTTAGGTTTACAGTAAATCTTGAAATTTGTTTGTTTTTTAGGGTCAGAAACATACAGGGTGATACAGTTCCTTTTGTCTATCTCAGTGCAAAGTGCTTTTCCTCTTGACTGGGATGGCTTATGCGAGTCATAACAATGGAAGAGTATCAATTTTGCTTTTACAAGAGAAATAACAGCTGTACATAAGACATGAAGCTGATCAGAACTTAGATCACAAAAGAAAAAAACCCAAAAAACTACAAAGGGCAGTTTGGGCATAATTTGGGATAATTCAATATGGACTTTACATTAGTTGATGCTATTGAATTAACATTGATCAAATCACTTTCCCCTTCTTAACCATAAGCCCAATACATCGAAGGGGCTGGTTTTTGTGGAATAACGTTCACGTTCTATGGATAGATCTGCTAAAGTATTTAGGGGTGAAGGACCATGATTCTGCATCCTACTTGTTTGATTTTTGGAAAGGGAAATGTATTAAAGAGCTGGAACAATTGTGGTAAAATTTAATGAATTTATGAAAGGAGTATATGAGCATTCATTTTACTCTTCTTTTAACTTTTCTGTGGGTTATAATATTTTCATAAATAAGAACAGTGGATAGAGTGATGTTGTTAGAAACCAGCCATTTCGCTGTGGGAGAAAGGAGATATAAAATGGAATGGGGGAAAGCAGGGGAAAGCTGTGTGTTGTTGAATTTCATTGGAAATATTGATACAAACTGATTTTTAACAAAATTACCTCTAGCTCTATCCGTGGAAAGGGCCTAGATCTTGATTTCTAAATACTCTTCTCCAGTAAAAGGGGAACCTGGACTGTTTGGAGAAATAACTGATTCCAGGGCTGGGATGAGTCTGGAACAACTCATTGTAAGAGAAAACAAGGAAGTACTCCAACATTAATAGGACACTGGAGCTGGCTTTTGAAGTGGCACACACTGGCTAAATTTGGAATAATGTTGGCATCAAAAACAGTAATGATGGTTACAGTTTTAGCATATTGAACAGAACAATCCTGAATGTTGGATATTCTGCAGGGCCACATAACCAGACTCAGTGTCATGAAGAACAGAGGGAGGCAGTGAGGCGTCTCTGGGTAAACAGACTGGTAGAAGCACACATCTTTGGATCAGAGATCCCTAGCCTATGGTAGCTAAGCAGAATGGAGATCCAAGTTTGAGCCTTGGCTGTCTCCCCTTGCTTTGGACATGTCCGGCAATGCCTGGTGATCATGGCGGTAAGCTCCTGAAATGAGTATTTGCAAGAGAAAAAAGGTACTTATCCTAAGTATGAGAGAGTCAGAAGACACAGGCCCGGTCTAATAACAAGATTGTGGCTTTGGAGTGGAGGGTGGAACTGAGGATGCCATGATGGCTGTCGTTTGGGGTCTCCTCTCGCCCAGCCCACAAAATTGATTTCATGGGAAAGGGCTGTGAGCAGAGAAGAAAGAGAGGAGTTCACAGAAAGTCTCATGAGACATTAGGGCCTGGGGACTGCTGTGTTTGGGGAACTGTGTATTAGGAGACAGAATCTTGTAGCCCTGTTTTGGTGGATTGGGAACTCTGGTGCCAGCAGTGGTGGCAGTGACAGAATACAAAACAAATGGCATCAACATTGTCTAAGACTCCCCCAGGACTCCAGAAATCATTATGTAGTGGAGTGTGTGTGTGTGTGCGTGTGTGTTGGGGGAGACGTGTGGCAGGAGGTACCTAAAAGGGTCTGTTAATCCTAAGATTACAGGTGGAGATAGACCCAGAGACACCACTTTTCACTTGTATTGGGACCCTCTATTTCATCCTAGATCAGTGCAGTAGTTTGCTTAACAATTTAAGAATAATGTGACTGCACTTAATGCTTGTGAACCACACACTTAACAATGGTTAAGACGGGAAATTTATGTTATGTGTATTTTACCACAACTAAAATTAAAAAAGTAATTGGGAGAAAGGAGGGAGATATAGGTGACTTTTCCTTTTAAGGAAAAAGAGTTACTTAATTTAATAAATCGAACAATGTGAGACAAAGGATAGGCTCCAAGGGATTTCCGTCAGCAGGTTGAATAATAATCCTCTCTGTCTGGGTCATTAGCTCTCCTATCTGGTCATTAATCCCTGTACCTTGAAAAAAGACAAGGACCAACTGCAGTCCTTCAATCCGCTCTCCAGTAGACTATCCAAATCACGCTCACTCGCTGAACCTTCTCCAGACCAGATGTTTGAAAGCTTTTCAGTCCTCTGCATGAAAACCGTCCTTTATCTCCTTGATTTACGACAGCCTTTCATTTGATGATCAAACAAAACCACCAATAATTCTGTTATAGATGTCTCAGAAGGGTCGTAGGAGAATATTTATTCCCGATCGGCTTTTGGCTTTCAGTCCTGCTTCACTCTATCAGCTGCACAGCCTTAGTGCACTATGCACTTTCTTCCACGCTGGAATATTATGCACATTATTGTTCTTTTAAGATCAGCTGTCTGTACAGTGATGTTTGAAATGGCAGTCACTTGGGGTGGAATGCCTCAGGAGCTACACCAGACCACTCATGCACCTTGACCCTGTCAAGTCCTGGGATTCTTCCACTGTCACACGCACTGTGGTGTTAGGAAAGGATTTCTATTTTACCTACTCAACCCAGTAAGGAGGTTGGGGAAATGTAATTTTTGTGTGGTGAGAAATAAAATGATTGTATGTTGTTTTACGATCTGTATTTTCTTTTCAAAGAAAGATAATAAAAAGTACATCTTTTCTTTAGAATGAGAAAAGTTGTTAGAGGACTCAACAATAAGATTGAAGTGTTTGGAGAGAAATGCACATTTAGAAATATAACTTGCTATTTCGACTTGATTTTTCCTGCCTGGCTATAGGAATAGCACCTCACAAAGCAATTGGGAGGTCTCATCATTTTAGTCTTCCCAAAGACTGAATTGTATAGCCCAGGCAGCAATTGATTGGAAAACACTTGGCTTGATTTTGGATGAAGCCACAGATTAGTGAGTATTTATTCTTAGGCTGTCGGAAAAAAGGTGGTTACAGTACTGTTAACTATAAAGAAGAATATACATAATTTTGAGGGTATGAGAAAACCTACACTCTCTCCAGAATAGCTTTCTCATCCATTGTCAGGTGCCTGAAATAATGTTATTATTACTTTTTCGTTTCTATAGTTTAAGGCCTTATGCACAAATGTCTCTGGAAGGATTTTTAAGCCACTTTTTCTAAGTGTGGGACTAGCTGTTTTAAAACCACCTAGGATACTTGTTAAAATGCAGAATTGGTACCAAACTCTCTGAATCAAAAATTTTGGGATCTACCTTTTTTTTTTTGATGAGGAAGATTGACTCTGAGCTAACATTCATTGTCAAGCTTCCTCTTTTTGCTTGAGGAAGATTGTTGCTGAGCTAACATCTGTGCCAATCTTCCTCTACATTTTTGTATGTGGGACACCACCACAGCATGGCTTGATGAGTGGTGTGTAGGTCTGTGCCCAAGATCCAAACCTGTGAACCCTGGGCCACCAAAGCAGAGCACGTGAACTTAACTGCTATGCCACCAGTCGGCCCCTGGGGATCTACATTTTAACAAGCCCCCAGGTCATTTGTTTTCCCACCAAAGATTGATCTCACTGTTTTAATCTATAATTAGTTATTTTGACGTAATTGTGCTGTTATGCTGAAGGCAAAGGTTGTGGGGAGCAGGTCTAGAGGGTATTCAGAAGGAGAGGGGTGGGAAGGAAGGGGCAACTCTCAAGAGGGAAAGATTCACTAAAGCAGAGAGGCTGTTAGGAGAGATACTTGTTCTATTTCACGGTTTGATCCCTGAATCTGAGATTTAGAAGGGTCTTGAGGGTGTTTCAGAGCTTGCAATACAGGAGAATTAAAGAACAAAATAAGAATTCACACCATAACAACCTGGGAGGAACAGAGTAGAAACAGTGCAGGAATGATAGCTTGAAACTCTTAGAAACAATACAAGACATCACAAAGTGAAAGACGACTTAAAACCTCATAAAAACAACATTTTTACATCCCCCCAAAGAAGACCTAGAATGCAAATGACAAAAAGATCAAAATATAAATGCATCCTTCTCAAAAACACGACAGAAAAATTATGAAAGAATCTAATATGTATTGTAAACCTACTATGTACCAGGAACTTGCACAAATTTATCTGATTTAACCCTTGCAACTGCCCTACAGGCCCTCATTTTTATGATGAGATTGGAAAAAGGAAAAAACTCAGGATCAGAAAGTTTAAGTACCTTCCTTGGTATGATAGTCAGATGGGTGTTTGACTTGAGAGTCCATGTTCTTTTACCACTGAGCACACCCACACGGTTATCTGAGTCTTCTAAGCACTCAGCAGAACTGCATTTCGCAGAACCTCTGCGCTGAGTCAGCAGAATGACTCAGTTTACCGAACACTCGGACAGTGGACATAAGTGTTCCACTTCCAGGCCTGGCCTAAAAAAAAATCCTTCTAGGAATACTCCTCTCTTTCCTTTCCCTCTTCTTGCTGACTGGAATGGAGATGTGGCAAAGGGCAACGGTGGAGCCTACAGGCTAAAGATGGCAGAGCCTCGGCAGCCTGGGGGCCTAGTGATTATGTAGCAGCTGACCTGCATAAGTGAAGGACAGCTTCCTCATGTACTTGAACCATGAGACATTTAGACCTATTGATCACAATTGTTATGCTGTCATAACCAACGCTCATGTGAAGAAATCTTATGGCACCTCTAAAACTCCAGGGAGAAATGACCAAATGATATATAAACAAGCTGTTTATTTAATAGGAAACATGCCCAATAAATCAACGTACAGAGACATATTCCACCTAGAGAATAGTTAAGGAATTGTAAATTACAATGTGAGATCTGCTGACAAGACTGTGGAGACCAACATACATTCACACCACACCAAGGGATTATATATTGGTACAATCTTTTTTGGAGGAAATTTAGGGAATATTTATTGAGAGGCATTGTAACATTCATTCTTTTTGAATTGAAACCTAGTCCTTGATATTAATCCTAAATTATTATTTGAGATAAAATCATTGGTATAGAGTTGTATTTGTGATAACAAATAAACAAACCCCAAATAAAAAAATGGTGTATCAGTCAGGGTTCTCCAGAGAAACAGAACCAATAGGATATGTGTGTATGTTTATGTGTGTGTGAGAGAGACCCAGAAAATAGCAGCAAACCGAGTCCAAAGTAGTCTGCTGGCAGAATTCTTTCCTTTTCTGGGGAGACTGGTCTTTTTCTATGAAGGTCTTCAACTGATTGGTTGAGGCCCACCCACATATGGAGAGTGATCTGCTTTACTCAAAGTCTACTGATTTAAATGTTAATCTCATCTAGAAAATGCCTTTGCAGAAACATCTGGATAATTGACCAAAAATCTGGGTACCATGGCCTAGCCAAGTTGACACAAAATTAATCATCACAACTAGTATAGTTAAATATCAAGAAAAACAGAGAAATGGTTTATCAAATTATGACAATCAGGGGCAGGCTGGTAGCACAGAGATTAAGTTCATGTTTTGGTGGCCTGGTGTTCACTGGTTTGGATCCTGAGCGCGGACCCACGCACTGCTTATCAAGCCCTGCTGTGACAGGCGTCCCACATGTAAAAATAGACAAAGAAGGGCACAGATGTTAGCTCAGGGCCAATCTTCCTCAGCAAAAAGAGGAGGATTGGCGGTGGATGTTAGCTTGGGGCTAATCTTCTTAAAAAAATTATGGCAATCAATTTACTGGAATATCATAGTCATTCAAAATTATGAATGTGAAAACTATATAGAAACATGGAAAATGTCATTTTCTCATTTCATGGAAGCTCATTGAATGCTCTGATTGCCAAGTTGTGTGTGTGAGGATGGACAAGCCACAGCTCCTTGTTTTAAGAAGTTCACAGCCCAGTGAGATGGGCATCCTGGGAGACAGTGTTTGGGGAGTGGGCTGTGCAGATTGCAGTGGGGATTGGTGACAGATGAAGCTGAGGGGGCAGGCAAAGATCAGCTCACAAAGGACTAGAAGATGAATGTGTTCCTGAGGCCTTTGGGCTTTATCCTGTAGCCACAGGGAACCGCCGAAGTGTGTTTAAAGAGAATGGCTTTGCCTTTATCGAAGAAAATTTTGGTAACAAGACAGGGATTGGTGTGAAACAAGGCCTAAGGCCAAAAGACTAATTAAATAGGCCTGGGAGGAATGAATTGAGCCTGAATTGAAGTGGTGGAAAAATAGAATGGAGGGAAGAAATTCCAGGGAAATATATCAGAAGCAGAATCAATGTATTTGATGACAGATTAGCTATTCAGGCTAAAGGAGAGAAAAAACATCAGAATAAACTCTGAGATTTCTGCCTTGTTGCTTTCCAAGAAAGATACAGAACAGAGGAGGAAAAGCAATCTGGTGGGAGGGGAAAATGAGATTTTTGAGTCCACTTTTGAATATGGTTCATGTGCTTTGGGACAACTACAGTCAGAGTCCAGTTAGAAAACAGGAACCAAACCAATTATTGTAGCAGAAAAAAATGAATATAAGGGATTAGTTAAACACGAGAAAGTTAATATGGGACACTTAGGTAACACAGAGCTGGTAAGGCAGGGAGAAGGTTCCATCCTGGGGCTGAGGGAGCAAAGGGAAGAAATTGGGGTTTTTAGACCTAGACGTTTGGAAGAGATGCTCTGGGGAGTCAGGAGGGAGCTGGGGAATGAGGATGAGGCTGGACTGAAGGGCTGAAAGGAGGTGTCGACTGGAAGGGTGCTGCTGGGGTGAAAGGCTACTGCTGGGGCGAGGCTGACAGGATAGGAAGGGAACAGCGGAGCGCTGACTGCCCTCCTCCTCCAGCCTGGCCGTCTCTCTCAAACACCTCCTATTTGCAGAGTCTAACCCACTAGTGGAGAAGAAACGCAGTTTGCATAGTAAAAGTCCCAGCATCACAGACTACAGAGTACAGAAGGATGAGTTCGAAGAGGAAAAAATAACTTACTTCAGAAAACTTAATATTAGAAAGAAGAAAGGGAGAAATTCAGTGAAAGTCAATGATGGATCAACTTTATCCATCTCACAAGTTAGAAACAGACACCAAATTAAAGAAAGGAGAAGAAAACAATATGAAAGAGCAGTAACTAATGAAATTGAGAACCAATGTAGAATAGAGAAAATTAAAGCCAAAAGTTGTTTTACAAAAAATAAACTAGCAAAATTGATCTACTTCATAAGACGGATCATGAATAAAAGAGAGAACTCGGCAACATTCACCAGTATCTTGGCTGAAGAAAGGATATTACTACACATTCTATCAGCGTTAAAGAGAGAAAGAGGATATCAAGAGCAACTTGATCCAATGCATTGAAATCCCCTGAAATTGAAAATTAAAGGAAATGCATCTTTGATGTGCCAAGCTTGGAGGTCAAAGCCTGCTAAATCAGGGCTGCTCCGTCATTCCAGAAGGAACCCTCTGATTTTTGAAAATCTAAGTCAGCTGTGGTACCTTGGATTCTTCTGAGATGAGCAAATGCTCATTAACCGGACTAGCAAGACGTTCGTTGTGTTTTATTCATACAGTGACCAAACTTGCCACACATCAAGGCCTGATGAGTGGTCCCACGTCCGCACCCAGGATCTGAACCGGCGAAACCCTGGGCCACCGAAGTGGAGTGCAAGAACTTAACCAATCGACCACGGGGCCTGCCCCTGTTTTTATTTTTTAAACTTTATTGTAGATAAGTTCTGGCATCAAAAGTATAAAGAATAAAAAGTATAAACTCATGCATCTACTACCCAGACTAGGGCAAACAAAATTATTAGTGTAGTTGAAATAGTTCTTTGTGTTACTCCTTTGTCTCATAATCCTCCTCTCTCCTCCAGGGGTACCCATTTCTTCAATCAGGTGTTCATCACTGCATGAACTTCTTAGGACTTCATATATATCTCTCGAGTACTTAATTCTTTAATACTTTTAACATATATATTACACTATGTACTATATATATATCTATTTACTACTTAATCCCTTAATACTTTATATATATAATATAGTATAATACAGTATATATATATATATACACATATACTATACACTTAGGAATATATATACCCCTAAGTGGTGTGTGTGTGTGTACAGTATAGCTTTTCATTTTAAAATTTTTATATAAATGGTCTCATACAGCCTATATTCTTTTGTTATTTGCTTTTTGGTCAAGTTTATATTGATGTCATACTGATTCATTTGTTTTCACTGTTGCCTAATATTCCATTGCATTAATATATTACTATTAATCAATTTTCCTGTTAATGAGTATTAGTTTATATTAACTAGTAAGATAAATATTTGCTGAAAAAAGAAAAACCATGTTACCATGTTTTTGGTTGAGGTGAACAAGCTATTGTTTTCTAATGAGTATATATTGAAAAAAGTCAGGCCTTTGTCTTCAGTAAACAATGTGATTGGGACCTGGGTTGAGAGTAAATTTATGGTGCTGTTCTTTATTCTAGCATTTTAATGACCTCATGTCTACTTCCATCTCCTTCATGGTTAGGAACATTATTCCAAAACCTACTCTCTCTGTCTGTCTCTCTCTTAATTGAAATATAATTCACATACCGTAAAATTCACTGTTTAGAGCATAAAATTCAGTGGTTTTTAGTGTACTTACAAAGTTATGCAACCATCACTATTTAATTCTATAACACTTCACCATCCTAAAAGGAAACCCCATACCCATTAGCAGTCACTCTGATTCTGCCTTAACCCTGGTCCTTGAAAATTACTAATTTACTTTCTGTCTATATGATTTGTGAATATTTTCTCCCATTCTGTGAGTTGTCTTCCCACTTTCTTGATAGTGCCCTTTGAAGCACAGAATTTTTAAAATTTTGAAAAAGTCAATTTATGTTTTTTTCCCCTTTCATGACTTGTGCTTTGATGTCATATCTTAGAAACCATTACTTAATTCAAAGTCACAAAGATTTACACCTATGTTTTCTTCTAAGAGTTTTATAGTGCTAACTCTTACATTTAGGTCTTACAGTTTGATCCATTTTGAATTAATTTTTTATATGGTGTGAAATAGGGGTCCAAATTCCTTCTTTTGTATGTGGATAACAGTTGTCCCAGAACAATTATTTAAAACATTCTTCTCCTTCACTGAATTGTCTTGGCACCCTTGTCAAAAACCAATTGATCCTACATATATGGATTTATTTCTGAATTCTCAATTTTATTCCATTAATCTTTATGTCTATCCTTATGCCAATAACACATACTGTGATTATTGTAGCTTTTTAGTAAGTTTTGAAACTGAGAAGTGTGAGACCTACAACTTTGTTCTTCTTTTTCAAGATAGCTTTGGCTAGTCTGGATCCCTTGCATGTCTATATGAATTTTAGGGTTAGCTTGTCAATTTCTGCAAAAAAGACAGCTGAGGTTTTTATAGGAATTGTGTTGAATTTGTGGAGTATTACTATCTTAAGTTTAGCAGATCTTCACGATATCTTCCCGTCCATGAACTTAGGATATTGCTACTTAGTTAGGTCTTTTTCAATTTCCAACGATATTTTGTAGTTTTCAGTGTACAAGCTCAGCAATTCTTTTGTTAAGTTTAGTCCTAAGTATTTTATTGTTTTTGATTCTATTGTAAATGGAGTTGTTTTCTTAATTGAACTTTTGTATTATTCATTGCTAATGAGCACATTCTATTTTGTCCAAGAATCAACTTTCAATTTGATTGAAATAGCCCTAAAAAATTCATGCTCAAGTATGGCTTAAAATAAAGAAGATTGTTGTGACATGAAGAATTTGGAGGGAACATTAAGGCCATATAGGTAATTTTTTTGTAACTGCTCAAAATTTGAACTCATACTCCTGAAATTGAGTTTAATCTCTTTAGAGGAGGTGGAGCTTTTTCATATTCACAGTAAGTTATCAGTGAGATATTCGTGCCAGTGCATATTAAGAGACGCACACAAAAGCATTCATTTCCAAAAGGACCGTTTTGGAAAATACCTTATTCTTCAGACTTCAGTCACTGTAGTTCTCAAGTTTGGTTCTTAACTTTCCTTTTGTCCACATCGTCAGAATGCTATAAGGTTTAAATTGCTTCTGTACAGTATGCTCTGTAAAATATATTTTAGCTATCCCCTGAGGATAGGTCCATGTCTCAGGGATACTTATGTGTCTCTCATGAATTTTTACAGTTTCCAAAAGTGCCTATAAAGTGCCTTAGATCACCAAAAAGGATTCCACTAATCCAACTTATCCTGTCTCTAACCAACCGATATGCTTTCAATTCCTTTTATTTCCAGGTTGAAGCATCAGAATTTCCAGCTATTTATTATGCCAAGATCACTTCATCAACTTCTGAAAAGACAAAAGGCAACTTTGATTAAGATTTTCCCTACAGCACGGCCATGAACAAAAATTGTCAGTTTTACTTACGTTGGGATAAACAGTTGCGGCGCACAGACAGCATTCCGCAGCGTCCCACTCAAAGCTACAACTGTTAGGCAGCACTGCCCTCTTGTGGGGAAGTTCGACAATGACAGGCTTGAAAAAGTCCCTGCGTGCTGCTGTTGCCTGCCGGTTTATAATAAAACTAGCCTAATTGGAATCTAAATTTTGTGAACCATCAATTTTTACCACAGGTATCCATTGCAGGTTCACAGAACCCCTGATATTCAGTTTTGTGTGTGTGAGGAAGATTGGTCCTGAGCTAACATCTGTGGCAATCTTCCTCTATTTTATGTGAGACACTGCCACAGCGTGGCTTGATGAGTGGTGCAATGTCCACGCCCAGGACCCGAAACCGCAAACCCTGGGCCCCTGAAGCAGAGTCAAGGAACTTAACCACTACGCCACCACGTCTGGACATTTAATTTTTATCTTAAAAGAACAAGAACATTTCAGGTGTTCTAGTAATCATGATCTTCCTTGCCCCCCTCAACAAGTAAGTTAATGTTTCTGAGATTTCTAAAACCTCAACATGTTTCACCAAACGAGTATAATTAAACAGTATCAAGTATGGGTTTTCCTTAGTAACGACTGCTTCATGAGAGCAGGAAATTGACCATATGGATGCAAGCAGGAAAATCCACGTAGATTGCCAGTTTCTTTCAGAGATGCTGCCTATCCTTTTTGTGGGTGAGAAACCAGAGATCCAAAGACGCGCAAAAATTATGAAAGCACGTGATTCAGAGTCCTTGTCTCTTGTGTGTTGGTCCAGCCCTGTTATTGCTACAGGACTTGCAGGATGGAATTCCTTAAAGGCAGCAGCTGCTTGCGTAATATTTCCATCAACTCGATGGCAGCATAATGGTGAACATTGAACGTGGAAATTATCTCACACATAAAATTTGACTCTCATTTTTAATCTCTATTCTCTGAACCTTATCCTTCCTCCCTTTGAAAACGTTGATCTTTTGAAAGAAGCAAGGCATAAGAAAGTCAGAAGAGTTAAGCAAGGAAGTAGTGAGAGGGACATTCTGCGGCGGTTTGTACCCACTCAAGGCAAAAAATGGAAATTAAAGGTATGGACTGCAGAGGCATGCTGCTCCCTGTTTTGCTTTCTTGCTTTCCCGCTCTGTCTCCTCTCCGCCCCGCCATTTTTACGTAGCTGGCGGAAATGTGTTTTTACAATTGTCAGTTGACATAATTGCATCATCTTTCCCCAAGATTGACCGTATTTGTTTGCTTTACCTCGTTTTCCTACTCTATCTCCCAATACCCAGGCTGGTGAAAAGTCACACTTACAAGCGCTGGTTGAAATTTATGTATGACTGGATCAGAAATTGGGATTTGGGTCAATGATCTTCTATGCTGAACCTTATGTTAAGGCCCTAATGCCGAGTTCTCTCCTGAGCTTCATTTTACTTATTTATTCACTCAGTGGTGTGTGTTGAGAATCATTTCTAGGGCTGCTGCTCGTGGTCATGGCTACTTGGCAGGCCGAAATAAACACCATCCTTGTTCTCACAGAGTTTACAGTCTAGGAGAAGGAGCTCATGTCTGATGGCCTGTTTGGATGTCTGTCACCTTAAGTTCAGTGAGTTCAAGTCTAGACTCAGTAGCCTGCACCCAGAAATCCAAGCTAGGGACTCAGGAGTCATCCTAGGCATCTCCGTTCTCCCACTATCCTTTAGTTACTACATCCTGTTGAATTTCTGTTACCACTGCCTTGTCCATAGACATGTGCAATTTGTGTGCTGCACAAGAATCCTGGGCGAGAGGGTGAGTGGGGCTGAAAGCCACGACCCAGCCCTGCACCAAGCATGAGTCTGCCTCAGCTGGGAGGAAGGGCAGTCTTTCTTTTCACAAAAGGGTTCTTCTTCTCAAGCTGTGTGCCTGCAGGGCTGTGTTGCTTAGAGGGGGCCTTTCCTCTAATTCCTCTGTCCGCAGAGGGTGACTCGATGACTTTTTCTGATTGGTACAAATGTCTCTTAAGAGTAGTGGCCAGCTCTCCAGGCTAGTTCAATTACATCCTAACTATTCACCTTGCTTACTTCTCTCTTCCAATCTACCCTCACATGCAGCTGGTCAGGATGATTTTTATAAAACTCAAAACTGACCATGGTGTGCCCTGCCTAAAATCCTTTTTTTTCCCTTCCATTGTTCTCAGGAAAAGATAAAAATTGCTTTGAAAGCATATAAGGCAATTCCTAATATGGTGCCGGCTTCACTGCTACCAGAGCTGCATTTCATACCCCACTGTTGAGTCCCGTGGATCTCTTCTCAGTCCCTCAATGCTCCATGTTGTCTTGGCCTCTGTCCTTGTTATGGACTGATGTTTGTGTCCCCCCCTAATTCATATGTTGAAGCCCTACCCCCCAATGTGATGGTATCAGGGGCAGGGCCTTTGGGAGGTAATCAGGTTGAGATGAGTTCTTAAGGGTTGAACCTCTGTGATGGGATTAGTGCCCTTAGAATGAGAGACATGAGACAGATCTCTCCCTCTCGCTCTCCACCAGGTGAGGATACAGCAAGAAGACAACCACCCACATGCCAGGAAGAGGGCTCTCTCCAGGAACCAAAGGGCCTGCACCTTCATCTTGGACTCACCAGCCTCCAGAACTGTGAGAAAAAAATTTTTTGTTGTTTAAGCCACCTAGCCTGTGATATTTTGTTATGGCAGGTTGAGCAGACTAATACAGTCCCTTCCAGTGCTTTTCCCTGCACCTTGAAGAGTCACATGCCTTGTTCTCTTAGCTCACTTCTCCTCATCTTTCAAGATCTTGTCCACATATGACTTTGCCCCTAGCGTTAATTATCCTTTTAATGTCGTTGACTTCCTGTGTACTCCTTGGAACATCATGGGTGCTCAGAAAATGTGTATCAAATGAATTCATTGACTCTATGTTAAAAATGTTAGAAAAATCTACTCCTGTTTCTTTGGAGTTCCTTCCAGAGAGAGAAGGTCACATCAAGGATGATTGTTCCAATGGAAAAATTTGTGGTACAAATAACCAAACCAATCAAATGAAAGGCGTTTGATGGGTGTGTGCAGGTGGGCAGAGGCAGGGATAGAATCCCCAGCAGACAGGCTGAGCATCTGCTCAGATCACCAGCAGGTGGGGACATACAAACAAATAGAAAAAAATTTGGAATAAAAATTGGTATTTCAGGAAATGCATTACATTATCATCATGGTAAGAGTCTGAACTTTGTTGAACTTCCTTTTACTTCAGAGTTTGGGTCTTTAAAATAAATATGATATTACATATGGTGCTGGAGTGAGAAGCACCATCTCTAAGCTCAGGACTTCTGAAGAGCTTCAGCGAGCCCTGGGAAGATGTTGCATCAATTCTTGGTTCGAATTTAATTTTTGGCTTCCAATAAGTCTTCTGTCAGTTTCTGAGCTCATTTGGCAGGGGAAAATATCATGATTCTGGAATAAAACTTGAAGAGGTTGGAGCTTGAGAGGACAGGCATGTAAGGACATGCCTTATATTAAGGCAGAATATTTGCTTCAAGCACCAGGCTTTGCGGGTGACTGGTGAGAATTCAGGGACAAAGTCTCAGTGCAGAGGAGGGGAAAGTCTTCCTCAGCTGGTCACCTCCATTCAGCTCCTTCTGTTACTCTGGGGGCCGATGTGATTGGCCTTCCTCTTCCCACACACCCCTTGGGCAGAAAGTTGCCCTTCCTGACTTACTGTCTTTATTCAAGACTGTTCTGGAGGCACATTCCAACCTGATTCTACCTTTGTAAAGAATTTAATGGGTGACTCTACAGTAAGAGTTAAGGCCCAGAAATCTCTAAAGATGGCCTTCATTGAAAGGATTTCTGTTCCTTTGGGGGAGAAAAAGGCCCAAATTAAGACAAGTAGGGAGATGTGAGATCAGAGGAAAATAACAGGGAAAGTTAACAGACTCAATCATGACATAAATCAAAGATGGAGGTATTTCAGTTAGAGAACAGAGGGAGAATTCAACCCCATGGACAGAAAGAAAACACGGAAAGACAGCTTGTTAAATTAAATTTGCTGCTGTTTATCAACTTGAATATCTTCATCTTCCATTTTATTGACAGAGATTTCTCTCTGGTGAACTCACTTTGGTGATTAAGAAAGGCTGGGCAGTTTTCATCCTCTGGCCTTGTCTGGGATGAGAGCTCTCTGGGACACCCATCATTGTTTGGACTGCTTCGTTTGAGTGATGCAAGACCCAAGTGGCAACCTGCAACAGCGCTGGCCTTTGTGAATGCCTCGGGCCTTGTTCTAGACAATATTTCTTTTTAGGCTAAGGGGTGGCAGGCTGCCCACACCGCTTTATTCCCAGGACCAAATGAAACCTTCCTTAAGTGTTACTACATGTTAATAAACATAGTCAGTGAAACCCACTTAAAAAGAATGACCTGTTTATGAAAGAAAGCTTTTGAAAGATAGAGTATTTTTCCCTGTGGGCCAAAGCTTAGGCAGAAAAACAAAGAGCTCTTTCAAAGGTTTAAAACATGATGGAGGATGGATTCTGACTTTCTAAGTACAAAAATAATGATACTTTTAGCTCCAACCTGCCTTGCTCCAGGGAGCTGTAAATATACTTTACAGGCACAGGTTGAGCCTTTCCAACTTTCTACCTCAAATGCTATTCAAACTCGTTAAGGTGGAGGGATGTTAGCCTGAACTTAAATACTGAGAAACTGAGGCAATAGAAACCGAAGTGATTTGTCTAATGCCACCAAATAACTTACAGGTGAAGTCAAGACTAGAACAGGCCGAGACTGAATGCTTCTCTGACATAAGAACACCTCCTGATACGAGGCCTAGCTGCCTTCTTTTTCTCTCATTATCTTCCCCTTTTCTCTTTCCTCTTTGTCTTCCATCTTGTTTCATTGATTCTTAGCTTTTCCCAATGAGTAGGGTGCAACATGAGTGTTGGCACTTCCATCAGAAAGCCTGTGTTGGTCCAGGAGGCGAAGGACCCACAGTTTTTATTAACAAGCTTGTTCAACTTGTTGTTATTTCTATGAACAATAAGTTATTTCTAAAGTGTTTCTAGAAATACTACTCTAGAGTAGCACATTTTATATATTTTTTAATCTTCAGCATTTGATGGGCATTTTTCTAAAAAACTTGTGCCTAAATAGTTCTTAATTCCCCCCTGTGATTAGGCTGCCAGCTATCAAATGTACATTTATTCACTCATTCATTAATATTTCTATTCGACAATTATTTATTTTGAACTTACTTTTGGCACAGTACTGTGCTTTTCAATAAATGTTGTAGAGCACATCAAAAATAGTTTTTTCTTAGATTTTTTATAAGAAACCTATTTAAGGAATGGGAACTGATGTCTGGTTAGTCTACTTTCCCCGATTAGAGAATTGCAAGTTAGCTTAATGGAAATAAGTGTCACTTTGAGTGACCAACCATTATTGATGTAAAGTCTAATACTATTTTGAAATATATTAATGTGCTTTCTCTTGTGCATGCCTAGGTAGAAAACCTTCCTCAATTCGACCAAGTACCCCATTGTCTTGGAAGATTAGGTTTCTAGAGACGCTTAAGAATAGGAAAGAATAAATGCTTAGGCTTGACACAAGAATAGGACTAAAATAAATTCCAGAGAAAATAACTGTTAAAGCTTTCTACATATTTGAAAGAATTTCTTGAGTGTATTTTAAAAAGATTTTGCAGACAAATAAAAACTAATACAGAAAATATATATTGACAAAAAAACTTGAAACTTGTATGTGAATGTTCATAGCAGCACTGTCTATCTTATCCAAAAGGTGGAAACAACCCAAATGTCCACTAATGGATAAATTGATAAAGAAAATGTGGTATATCCATATATGGGAGTGTTATTTAGCCGTAAAAGGGAATGAAGTACTGATAGATATTATAACATGGGTGAACCTCGAAAACATTATGCTAAGTGAAAAAAGCCAGACACAAAAGGCCATATATTGTATAATTCTGTTTATATGAAATGTCCAGAATAGGTAAATCCATAGAGACAGAAGATATATTATTGGTTGCCAGGGGATGAGGGAAGGAGAGAATGGAGAGTATCTTCTAATGGGGAAGGGATTTCTTTTGGGGTGATGAAAAGACTCTAGAATTAGACAGTGGAGATGGTTGCACAATCTTGTGAATATACTTTAAAAAATCACTGAATTGCACACTTTAAAAGGGTGAACTTTTATAGCATATGAATTACATTTCAATAGTAATAATAACTACAGCACCAAAAACAACAACAAAACCAAATAGCAAAAACCGCAACAACAAACTTGAAAACAGAATAGATGAGGTGTTAGGTCAGGGGCCTTGATGTCCTCCTAGACCTAGGAGGACCCTTGATCCCACCCTTGGAGAAGGGCACCAGCTTTGACTGCTCAGCCCTGCGTGAAGGAGCATGGTGGAATCCAAGATGCCAGCAGAGCGTTTGTTCTTGTGAGGGGGCACTTGAGGCTGCTCAACGGCATCTGCCTGCAAGCCTCACCTGTATCTTCTGACAGGAAAAATTCCTGTTTATTCTTCAAGACTTTGCTCAGTCCGTCCAACAACCTCCCACCCCCTTTAAAAAATCAGGACACTTGAAAGTGACCACCTCTTGACAAGACAAAAATGAAACGACCAAAATAAAGCGTGTGGGAACATAGATACCCAGAGGAGATAGAAGCAGTGTGCAAAGAAAAGTCCTAGGTGTAGGAGGGACTTAATATAGTCTGCCTGATACCCTCTCCCTGTCTGAGGCAGGAGAGTGATGAAACCTGTCCCCAGGCTGTGACCATTGAATTGACATCTGCCGGAGAAGTGCATCTCTTGATTCAGTATTGCTTCTGAGCCCGGTGTGCTGGGTGCTCTGAGCTACGTTGTTTGCTAAGGAGGCTTGGCTTTTCTTCTTCTAGCCAACTCTCTGTTACTGGTTTTTCCAAGACTGTTACTCCTTTGACCTCAGCCTTCACCCTCAGTAGCTTTGTGACACAGGAGTACAGTAGAAAGAGTTGAGATTAGAAATCAGAAACATTGATTGTAAAACAACTTTTTATCATGAGTGAGACCTGGACTGGAGCCTCCCAACCATAGTGATGAATGAGTTGTAAATGGTACTTCAAATTGTTGGTCTCTCCCACTGTTGGGTCCCTCAGAGCCCCAGTTGTTGAAGCCCCTGAGCAGAGCACCTTTGACTGACAGCTGGCTTGTCCAGGCCACCTCAGAGAGCAGACCCAGCAGTGTGAGGCCCACAGTTTCTCAGGAGGTGAGCAAAGTCAGCTACCTCAGCATTGATGGCTCCTCTGTCAACACTGTGTACCATTAATAGGGGCTCTGCCTCCAGGACATCTTCAGCAGCAAGGGACAGGCGGAACCATGCCCGTCATGGGCAATTGGGCCATAGCCTCCATGAGGAGGGTAGTTCACGTCCCAAGTGTCCAAATATGTACAGAGCTCAGCCCCAGCTGTGGATGGTCAGGGGTGGGGCCTATGGTGCTAGGATGGGCATTTTGGGTAGGACTCCTAAGGCGCTGATCCACATAACAGTCCCTAATGACTCTCTTCCTGGGTATGGCACTTCAGTCCCATTTTGGCTGATGGGCCATTTTAATAGGATTCAAGCTCACTGTAGGATGACTCTTCTAATAACACATCCACCTTTTGCAAGTTAGAGCTTTATCTCTATCTGGAAATACTTGATGTAGAGAGGTTCTATTGGATTCAAAGCCAGTTTGCATTATTATGAAGAAATTGAATATTTCTCTGTCAATGAAAGAAAGGAAAAACTGTCCCCAAATGATCACTCTCTGCATGCCCTGATGTGGAGACGGATGTGAGGAGAGAGGAAGTTCTAAACTTTCTGAGCTCCAGTGTTCTCATCTGCTAAATAAATATAATGACTCATAACTAATTTAGGCTAAAGCTCAAGCATGACTCTCTTCTTGCTATGCCCTAGATCAATTAGTAGGTTCTTTTTATAAGACATGAATAAAAAGCTTAGAATTCCAAGAGACAGTAGAGGTTTTTTGTTTTTGTTTTTTTAACCACGTCTCTTTTATTTGAAACCTTTCTTGGTCCTCCTGAATAGAGTGATTATTCCATCCCCTATATTTTCACAACATGTTACCTATACGTCCTTTATGGTTCTTATTGGAACCTTTCACTAAAGCTCTATGTCGCCATCTTTGCTCCTCTCTGCTGTCATATGAGGCCTTCTATCTTTCCCCCAGAAAGGCCTAGCATAGTTCCTGGAATATAGTGGCATTCAACCAATATTTTTTGAGTGATTAGAAGAGAACCTAAGACCAGATTTGATTTTGAGGACCACAAAGAAGAGACCAGGAGAATCTTAGGCACTGGTCCTAACACAGTGAGGCCTCTTGAATGAATGCTGGACACTGACTTCCTCCAGACTTGGATCATACAAGATAATTTATCTTTTGCTTAAGCCACTGTTTGTTGGTTATTGTATGACTTAGAGCTAAAAGTCAAGTCCACGTTTTTCCTGATACACTTCTAAGTTCATAGAAAGAAAGGGCAGAGCCATTTGACTCTAAAATCCAGCAAACCACACAAATAACACAGTTAAGTGCCTAAACCTTCAGCCAGTGCTGAACTACCTATAAATAAGCAGAGAATATCTATATTTTGAAAAAAGGCTGGAGAATAAATTGAGTAGATTTTAAGATATTGTTAGAGAGAGGGTGAAGTCCCCAGGACAGCACCAAACCTGAGCGGAGCATGAGTGCAATGGAAGGGTGGAAGATGTGACATTATCTTGCTTCAACAGGAAAATGATTTCAATTTATTGAAGTGTGTGTGGACAGAGTAGTGTGTGCTACTGAGAACTGGCTGGGATGACCACCATTTTCAACAAGGTTATCTTTCTGAGTTTGAGAGGTTGTTTGTAACTCCAGTAGAAGTGGAGAATCTCAGCGTGTTCCATGAATACCTGCGGCTGCCCCTGACATTGAAGGGTTGGAGAAAACTGTCGATTAGTTCACACCTGCCAATTTATAGCTCTTTGGGGAGCATTTAGAGACCCGTGGTTCGGAGTACTGCAGTTCTTTCCATCTAAATTCACTTTATCAAAGTGAATGGAAAGCAAACGGGAACATGTACTCTCAGATTTATTTGGGCAGGTGGTGAATGATCATGTGTGTGTTGAGAGGGAAGTAGAATCCTTGAGAAAGTAAAGCAAAGCTTTAAAGTAGGGTGCTACGGACTGAATTGTGTCCCCCTAAAATCCATGAGTTGTAGCCCTAACATGTAATTGTACTGGAGATAGGGCCTTTAAAAAGGTAATTAAGGTCAAATGAGGTCGAAAAGGTGGCATCCTAATCCGATAGGATTGGTGACTTTATAAGACGAGGGAGAAAGATCCCTTTCTTCAAGTGTATGCACCAAGGAAAGGCCATTTGAGGACACAGTGAGAAGGCAGCTGTCTGCGAGCTGAGAAGAGAGCCCTCACCAGAACCCAATAATGCTGGCACCGTGATTTCAGACTTCCAGACTCCAGAAGGGTGAGAAAAAGGATTTCTGTTATTTAAGCCACCCAGCCTATGTTATTTTATTATGGCAGCCCGAGCTGACTAATATACATGGCATTGTCATACAAGGACCCAAGAAGAGTTTTAATTTTGAGGAATTCATGAAGGGCACCATGGACTGTTGGTTTTATGCAGCAGCATTTGCTTTTGAAAAAAATGATAATTTTTATTAGTTTTTTATATTGATTGATTTGTTTGTTTGTTACCCTGGGAGTTACCTGGTCAGGGAAGTTTCGAAAGAAAAAGCAATCTTAAAGGGCCCCAGGACGTGTTTGCACACCCATATGTCTTTGCAATTTTTTTCTCCATCCAATCAGGCTCAAAAAGAGAATATTAAAAGAACTTTAAGGCCATATCCCCTCCATAGCCCTTAACTGGAATCCCTATTTTCAGCGGTCTGCATACTGGCTTGAGATAAAATGACCTCCTCCTACGCTTGCTTTAGGACACATCTGATACCCCCGGAGGTGTCACAGATCAGATAAAACAGGGGTCTTGAACAGCAGGCATCTGATATGATTAATACTATCATATACTTAATATTTTCTTTAAGTTGGCACATCTTTTAAAATTATATATATTTTAAAACAATATCTGTGAATTAATGGGTCTTGTGGGCTAGTTATATGTTTTCATTATATGTTAAAATAAATATGTAACTATTACAAGAAAAATATAGTTCATCCTTGTCACCTAAACTTATTTTACATTCTACCAGAGATGCTTGGGGAATTACTATAAAACCTCTGGGGAGCTTTAGTTGAAAAACCATATGTGTAGAGCTGCTGCTTACAGAAAGACATTTCTTCCTGATCATGATGTCACCATAAAAAGTTGCAACTAGTTCATTTGACTTTATGTTAAAAAAATGCATTAAACCTGTGATTTCTTCTAAAATTCAAGGAGATTTTAACTACTATGTTGTATTTTTATATCAGAATGGCCCTGATTAAATGCCTTTCTTTGTAAGAAAAATTTCAGTCTAGGGTTTGTTTGCTTGAATGGGTCCCCTCTAGATTGTTTGTGTTAATTTGCATTAAGTTTTTTGCATTTAATTCTTTTCGTCTAAAAATAGGTGTGGTGCATTCCTAATATCCCGAGGGAATTCTCAGTTGAATTTTTGATTTAATCTTATATCTTTATTTCTTAAGAGTAACCAGCTCCCAACCAGCTCCAAGTCCTTCCCTCACACAATTCACCCTTCTCATACCACTGCTGGGTTAGTATTCCTTGGTCTTTCAGTTCCCTGCCTGAAAACTTTCAGTCACTCCCTTACCCTACTATTAAAAAGCCTTTCCAACTTTCCCGATCTAGTTTATCTTCAGGCGTCTTCACTCCAGTAATACTGAGCTGCCTATTTTCCTTATATACTTAATGCTTTTTGTATGTCCTTTGACTCATGTTTACACTTTGAAGTGGCCTTTGCCCCATCCCCTGTGTCCCAATTCTACCTGTTCTTTAATGGTCCAACCTACCCCTCACGTCTTTTCTTGAAATCGTCTCTTATCCCCCTGAGTTAAAAACATTGTTTCGTCTCCCCAAATTCCATCTCATGTTGTACCTTCCTAATGGCTTTCACTGCCAGCTTGCATTGTGGGTACATGTGTTACTACGTGTGTGAACATGCTTGGTCTTCTCTAATGTCATATAAGGCCTTTTGGGAAAGGCCTATGTGTATATTAATTTCTTCTAGGAAAGCCTAGCACAGTGTGTGGCATACAGTAGCATTCAGTAATTATTTTCCTTAATTAATAAATAAGTGAACACCTCAGCATCCAAAGCCAGCTTGTGTGTGTGTGTGTGTGCGAGTTAGAAGAGTACTCAAGGTTTAGAACCCACCAGATATAGATGTAATACCTTTGAAATACATAGAAATCAACTTTGTGTGAGTGAGCTAGCTTTTATGACAGCCTTTGGGACTTAGAAAGTTTTGATCCCAGAATTGGTCACAGCCAAGGCTGTAGCAATTCTAGGCTCCAAGAATAGTTTCAGAGTCTCTCAGACTTGACTAGAGCCATGGTCCTCAAAGTGCGGTCCCTGGACCAGCAACAGCATCTCCTGGAGCTTGATAGAAATGCAAATTCTTAAGCCCTATGCTAGTCCTACCACATCACAAACTCGAAGCATGGAGCCCAGCAATCTGGGTTTCAACCGGCCCTCCAGATGCTTCTGATGCAAGTCCAAGTGAGAACCACTGTCTTAGAGGAATGATGGACTGTAAATTTTGTGAGTATGCAATAATGCTTGCTCAGTCTCAGTGCATGAATCAACGGATGACAAGTTAGGAGTCTATCTTTGACCTTCCCACCTCATCTGGTTTATTGTGAGAAACGGCTGCCGATAGTAGCTTGACAAGTGAACACTGATGCGTATATCTGAGCAAAATATGCCGATGCTTAGAAGTTGATGTGGGAAGTAGCAGGGACTATCGGCTGACTAGTGAAGGTGATGGTGGAACTGACGTCCTATGTTGAAGGAATGTTCTTTGACTCTGAGTTGCCCGGATGTCCCTGTTTTCTGCTCTCTCCTGTTGCTCAGGCACATGATATCCTCGTGCTTGGTTGCACTGCCCCGAAGTAGCAGTCAGTGCTGGTTGACTTTCCCAACATGCATTTTTCCTTTCTTGTATGCTGGTAGTACCCCAGTGCCCACGCCTCCTCCGTGTGAGTCAGATTCTGATTTGTCAAAGCCAATTTTGGTGGTTCCATTCCCTCAACAGTGACTCATGGAAGATTGGGCAGGTGACCCAGTTCTGGCCAGTTAATTGTGAAGGCAAATCTGCTAGTGGGTTTCTGCGAAACTTTTCTTCACTTTTAGTAAGAGTTGCACAAGGGGAAAATGGTCACGCTTTTGGACTTTGGTGTATGAGGATGTGGTGCTTGGAGCCGAGACAGCTTTCTTGGCACCATAAAGGCATCTTAGCCAACGCACTGGGGACAGCAGAATAGAGAAAGTAGAGGGACCTGGCCTCTGACAATGTTGCCGAGACATTGAATCAACTACCCCTGGAGCTGCCCACATCAGGACTGGTTATAGGAGATAATGAATCCACTTCTGACTGAAATCTATTAAATGTTAAGTATTTATTACTGCTATCCTTCTCCCCTTAATTTCTCTCAAAAAATAAAAGGGATTGATGTGAGGACACCTCTAAATTACTTCCAGCTCTAACAATAGATGATTCTTTGCTGAAAGCATCTGTGTGTGGAGTTTTAAAGTGAGACAAGATTTGGCGGGAGTGGGATCTGTAGGGGGTTGACTATCATCTGAGTTAGAGCCAAGTGTTTGTAAGGTCCAAAAGGTAGCATGGGGTCAGTAGCATGAATTCTGAGAGGAGGGCCAAAGTCCTAAGTCTTAGAGCAGAGCCAAGTCAGGAATCCATAGGAAAAGCTAGACATGGGAGATAATAGCTAGGAATCAGGTGCAAGACGAGTCCAGATAACTCTGATGAATGATTTGCTTGCTTGTAATCAGAGTTTCTGGTCTTTGTTTCCCTCAGGCCCGCAAAAGGAACCATGCAGAAGTGATGTATTAGCATTGAGTACTGCAGGGCCAGCAGTCTCTCTAGAGGCATTGCCAGGATCAGGAATCCTTGTCCACACTCAATGAATTCCCTCACATGTCGTCAGAGAATTCCCGGGCCTGCCCTCCTGTTTCAGTCTGTGTTACTTCATGCACCCGCTTTTCTTTCTCCTCCAATTGTCCCTTTACTGGTGATTTTCTAAATACACACGTTTCAGTTCCGAATCTTCACTGCATGGTAGTATAATTTCTACCTTTTCAGATATCCTGACTTTTGAAAAACAAATTTAGATAAGCTGCAAAATACAGTACTAAGAGGATGTTTACATTGGTTTCCAGCATTTTTGTGTCAACATTGCCACCTAGTGGTCATATAATCCTTAAAGCCCTCTGTGACTTAAAATTACTTTCATTGCGATCGGATATTTGATTTCAAGGATCATCGAATGGTGAAATTTTGAGCGAAAAGAATGCTAATTATGATTCAATTTAAATGTATCTTCTTGACCCTGAGAAAATGGAGACTTTGGGAAAATCCGTTAGACTCTCTGAAGTAATTATTGGGCCAATAGACTGTGGTTCCTGATTCACAGAAATTCTTAACAATTTGCTCTTAAGATTTTGGTTTCTCCTTCAATTTTGCTCCTTTAAGTTTTAGGAAATCCTTACCAAATTTAGCCAACTTGCTGGTGGTAATCATAAAACAAAACTGAACAAAATAAAAACAATTAACAACATCAAAAATCAATTTCAAATGAACCAAGGTTATATTACTTTTCCCTTTATGACCTGTTTATTTTGCCTCTTTCCCTAAGTCTCTTTCAAAGATTTGTCATTTTATGAGTATTTCTTCCTCTCTTGTGTATGTCTCAATACAATAATGATATTTTAATACATTCTGTGCCATCTAGCAAGATCTATAGTTTGGGGCAGGTCTGGGGTGGGACCTGAGGTTCTGAATTTCCACCAAGCTTCCCCAAGATGCCAATACTGCTCCCAGGGTACCACACTTTAAATCATAAGGCTTCACAGAACAATGACTAATCTTTATTTAGAATGGATCAGAAAACTGTGTGTCCCGTTTGGGTGAATGAGCAATATATGGGAAACCTCGTTTACCTTAAATGGCATCTCAGCTGACATGGCCAATTCCTGACGTGGGGCTCATGCAGAATGTGAACTTACTACTACTTGGGCCACCTAACAAGACAAGGTCATGACATCTTCCTGCCCTCGGCAATGGCCGTCAGCCCTCTCTGGGGCATCTGTGATAATGGAGTCTGGCAAATGTCCTCCCAGCAGTGATCCTAGGCTAGACAGTTGCACGGAAGTTCTAAATTTGGTTGCATATCGGAGTCGCCTGGCAAGCTTAAACACTGACTGATATTTGGGTCCTATACCTGGACACCAGAGTTTTAAAAGCTTTAATGTGTACAAGCCTGAGAACCACTGTGAACCTAAAGGCATGTAACAGGCCAGAAGGATGCCAGCTTGTCCCTCCTCTTCTTTCTCTTCATCACCAGATCAGACTGAAACAAAGACTTGGGGAAGCCTTCTGCTAGAGAAGGCATTCAGCTCCGAGCTGCCCAGGCTGCTATTCATTCTCTCTGGTCCAACTCCCTATCTGCACCCAAGTCGGTGGGCGTGCTTTAAAGCAAGTCCAACCCCTCCCCCTCCTCCCTAGGGCTTGGTGAACTTGTATTACATTTTAATGTCACACCCATCTGCTCTCCTCTAGGCCAGCTGAGGTCATGTGATGAGCCTGCTGCATCCTGAGGAAAGAGCTTTGGTTTTTATAAGGATGGTGCTGGATCGGTTTATATCCTGGGAGTTATGAGTCAGAATGCCATTCTTGTGTGGCTTGTGGAGTCAGAAACGTTATCCAGGTTTTCCCTAAAGAACTTTTCATATAGGACCCTGGGAGCTCTGATCTAGAGGTAAAATGACTCGATTTTTTTTTTAAAGATTTTATTTTTTCCTTTTTCTCCCCAAAGCCCCCCAGTACATAGTTGTATATTCTTCGTTGTGGGTCCTTCTAGTTGTGGCATGTGGGACGCTGCCTCAGCGTGGTTTGATGAGCAGTGCCATGTCTGCGTCCAGGATTGGAACCAACGAAACACTGGGCTGCCTGCAGCAGAGCGCGCGAACTTAACCACTCGGCCTCGGGGTCAGCCCTGTGACTCTTGATTTTGAAAATAAGTTAATTATGATTAATTTTGTTAGGTTGCTTCTGACATGTGTGTGTGTATTACATATATTTATGGATGGACATATATTTGTAAAATACAGTAATACATAGGCTGGAAACTTTAATGAGAAGTAATACAAAGTTCAAGTTACAGAAATTATTGGTTCTATGGAATTATAGTTAAAGATCAAAAGAAAAATGCCCTTGGTTGTCTAATTTTTTTTTTCCATTAGATAGTTACAGAGAGATTGTATTATATATGTGTAAACAGAACACTTTTCTATCCTTATCCTCTTGGCTCTTTTGTATTTTTGGCCTGTTAATCAAATCTTCTTGAGACTGTTTCCTCTCTGGCTTTCGGGGCATCACTGCCTCCTGATTGTCCTTCAGCTGTTCTTCTCCCTCAAGTGTGGAAGCTCCCAGGAATCCATCCTTGGCTCTCTTTAAACTCTGATACCACTCACTCTCCCCTCATCCCCGCCATGCTCATCGCTACACTGATGACTCCAACACCGCTGTATAAAGTCCAGGTTTTCCTTCTGAACATCGGATCCCTATTTTCTTTTCTTACTGAACTTTTCAGTAAGTCCTACAGAAACCATAAATTCAACCTGTCCCAAACTGAACTCTCATTCAGTCACACAGTTAATATCACTGAGCAGCTACTATGTGCCAGACACACAGGTCTCTGGAGATTCAGGAGTGAACCAGACAGATACTGTTCCTCTCTTTGTGAAGGAGACTGACAGGAAACAATATGGTGTAATGGCAGGAAGGAATGAGTGTGTTGAAGAAAAATGAAGCAGGGTGAGGAGATGGAGGATGGTGGTATTTGCATTGTAGGTAGAATCAGGGAAGCCCTCTCTGAGGAGGTGGCTTGAAATCCAGACTTGTGCAAGGTAAGTCTCCTCGGAGACTCATGGCTCCTTCGAGGGGAGAGCATTCTAGGCAGAGGATTTCTTCCAGATTTGCTCTATCGACCACCCACTTCGTTGCTCAAGCCAGGCACTTGGGCATCCTCGTGTATCCCTTTCCTCATCCGTCATCCCCCAAATTCATAGGACCTGTCATTTTTGTGATCTAAACATGCAGTTGCACACAAAACTGCCAGGTGAGTGGAATCGGAATCATTGCAGGGGCCCAACACAGAGAGATTCAGTCTGTCAGTTGATGATCTCTGAAGTCCAAGAACTGCAGGAGGTTTTTGGTGAGTAGTGGGTCATATGTAAAATTAACCCCCCTTTTTTGGTTGTGATTGTCTGTGGCCTCCAGTAAAATTTTATTAGCGTTCATTTTATCTAGTGTAAGCACCTCTCAGTGCGTCACATATTCTATGGCCTCTATTTAAACAGCTGTTGTGTCCCTGAGTGAGACACCAAAACCACATGTAGAGTGTAAGTCAGAGAGCCAAGGGCTCTGGGATTTCGATTGTGGACCTTCGAGTCAGAATGTTCATGTTGTCATTTCAGTGGTTATTTATCCTCTTTAGCCTCAGTCTATTACTCTACAATTGCGATAGCATTCCTATTAATCTTTTAGGGAAGGTGTAGGGTTTCTCTTATATTTTATTTTATAAGCATATTTTCTAGAATTCCTATAGTTTTTTATGTGTGCTCCATTTACTTTTCAACAAACAAATGTCTCAAAGGTTCAGCAAACTTTTACTGAATGCTATTCTGGGCCAGTTATGGATGACGTAAAGAACAAGACGGGATTCCTCCCCTCCAAGAACTATCTAGAGGGTGGTGGCAGAGAGAGGCAGGTCAACCAGTAACTCAGAGTCTGGTGTGAGTCAGACACTATTGGTTCTTTGCTCAAAAGCCACTCTTTCCATCTTCCTGGCTAACAGGGCCTTGATTTAAAAAAGAAAATTAGGTATAAGGCAGCAATATGCTCAAAGAAGGGGGGGCTCCATTCAAGGGATGAATCATTGTTGGTTTAAGCCAATCATGTAGTCCTGTTCCTCTTTGCTGTGATTGGTTGGAATAGCCATGTGACCCTGTTCTGGCCAATGAGACAAAAAGTAGAATCTTCTGGGGAATACCGGAAAGGATTTCCTGCTAATCAAAAATGGGAGACAAGTGGGTAGAATGCCTCTCCTTCTCTTCCTGCCGTTGAGTGTGGTTTTTGAGGTGATAGTGGTTAGAGCTTGAGGGACAATATTTCTAACTCACTGGGGATGATCGTGTGGACAGATGGAAAGGGGCTACGTTCTTGACGACACTGGGAAGCAACGAAACCAACAGCACCACCGACTTTCCCCAGGATTCTTGTTCGGTCAGGTAATCGTGACGATAATCTCCTGATTGTTTCAGGCACTTGTAGTCAGCTATAGTTAGAGGCACCTGAAAAAAATCTTGCTGGGTATTTCAAGAAAGTCAGGTACAAATGCTTAACAAAACACAGAATACAGGGAGGTAATTTGGCCAGGGGAAATCAGAGAGGGTTTTCTAGGTGAGGCAAACTTTGAGTTGCATCTTGAAGAACAAGTGGAATTCCACTAGGTAGAAAGTGCGGGGAGGTGCTGCCAGGTGGAGGAAGGGCACGTGGAGTGGCTCAGAGGCCTGAGGGCAAGTGGACCTTTTAGACTTATTCGTGGTTTTGCGGTATCCAGAATATTTCAGATTCTCAGTAGAATAGATTCATGGTGTTTGTGGATTTAACAGTTACATGTGATCTTTAAAGATTTTTAATCAAGTATATAATCTGAAAAGTAGAGTAACCTGAATTATTCTCGTAGTAGAGTAATTTGTTCAAGACTTAAATCTGAACATTGGTGGCTTTCAGTCCTGGGAGTAGAGAGTCACGTGGGGAGAGAGTGAGTCACGTGGGGAGTGAGTGAGTCACGTGGGGAGTGAGTGAGTCACGTGGGGAGTAGAGTGAGTCACGTGGGGAGTGAGTGAGTCAAGCTGACTGCAGGGCACAGAGGGCAGCTTCCCATTTTTTTTTGCCCATCACTCGGTAACTTTCATGAAACATTAGAAATTTGCTTCCTTTGTTAGTCCTGGTTGTCTGAGAAGCAGTCACCAGGATGGGATTAAACACGCAAGGATTTTTATTCAGGAACCGCCTTGGGAGAGGAAATGGGGAGGATGGCTGGGTGCTCATGTAATCATAAAAATCAAATATATACACACACATACACACACTCTCACACATAGTAGTAAAAACACATATGCAGTCGATTGTCATTATTTAGGATAGTTATGTTCTATAGAGTTGCTGCGAACCCTGAATTAGTGAATATGGAACCATTGTGCTGAGGGGAACTTTGTATATATTTCACATAGATTGTAATCTTAAATCCTGAAAATAATTCATCCTAGTAGATTCTATTTTCTTAATTTTACAAAAGAGAAAAAGAGGTCCAGCAGTGTTAAGTGACTTGCCTGAGGCCACCCGACTAACAGGCGCTGGAATTAGGATTCAAAGCCTGTCCAGCTGTCCCAGAGCCCCAGCTTATTGCACTGCACTGTCCCTTCCTGTTCCCATCCTCGGCTCATCTCTTCATAGGAGAGCTGAAACCAGAAGGCAGAGTGCCACCCTGTTCCGCCTCAGCCGGGAATGTGCTTGTTGGAGTGACCAAAACGTTCACCATCCTATGCAGTACTGCAAATGACCAGTAAAGCATGCAAATACTGCCGGTGGTGCTACAAATAGATTTTACCTAGTAGGCACATCTGCAAATATGGAATCCATGAATAATGAGGATCAACTGTACACAGTAAAAAAAAATCAAAATGTTCACAAGGACACACAGTGAAAAGTATGTCTCCCTTTCTTATCCTCAGATTCTCCAGTTCTCTCAGCTCCCTGCTCCCCAGTCGTCAGGGAATTGCTATCGTCAATCTATTATTTATCCTTTCAGAGGGATTCTTCTAACAGCACCTTGGACAAAATGAGTGGTTACGTATCGGGGATTTGAATTTGAACAGATCTGGCTTCAAACAACATATGCAAACGTGGGCAAGCAAACTGCTCACACTCTCCAGGCCCCCGTTTCCTCATCTCGAAAATGGGAGTAGTTACCTTGTTTGCCAGGCCAGCCTAGAGGATTAAACGGTTTCGTGTATGTAAAGAACTTGCCACTATAAATGGCATGTGTGACAGCCACGATCTTTACCTACATAGCACTCTAGCTTCCCAAAGACTTCTAATGCTACATTGTGGTCTGACTCCCCCTGTCCCACTGCTGTGACCAACCGACATGTTCCCAACCTTGGGTACAATTTCACAGTGAAGGATCTAGGGGGAGGGAGCCAGCAGTTAATCCACTGTAGCTGTTCTATGCATATCAAAACTCCGCTTCTAGTTAGAGGGTCTATAGAATGTTCCATAAAGATTTTTTTTAAGTGTGGTATAAACCATAGTTTAGCTTCAGCTACAGCCAATCCCAGAGAGAGGAGACAGGAAGATGGAAGCTAAAGGGGAAGAGAAGGGTCCTTTCCTGCTTCAGATAAACAGGAAGTGTCGCCTTGCCCTGTGCAAGCATCCAATAATGCATGAGTCTTCTTTCCTCCTTTCAAGTGGAAGTCTGTCCTTCTCAGTGGAGAATCTGTTTTCTCCCAGGAAAACTCAGCACTCCACCTTCCCAAATAAATTTTAGGCATTGATCCTGCTTGAAATGCTCTGTGTGAAGTTGATTCCCTTGAGAGAATCAAATAGCTTTTTTTCCCCAGAAATTGTAATTATTTTTCAATTATAGATATATTTTCGCCTACTAGACTTGCCATCGTTGGCAGAGCCTTTACGAAGGATTTAATTTGTGAGCTCCCATTGACTTTAGGAAAGGCAGAGCTTTATCGGAGTCAAATCTTTCACACTGTCCATCAGCCAGCATGTAAATGAACGTGAAAATAAAACAGAAGACCATGTCATGGGGAAATGGGTCTGTATTTGAATCATTTATCTGCTTTATGTTCCCCGGGCAAAGCTCTCTGGAGCTTGGTTATTTCTGTAAGAGCTAGGAATACTGGTATTTTCCTGCTTTGCATATCTTTGAGATTTAATTCCTCTTGACTTCAAAAGGAAAAATGATAGCATATACATCAAGTTTTTGTTTTGAGGAGGGTTTCAGAGGCTTGTCTGCCTTTTTAAACAAAATAAAACATCCTCGTTTGCTCAGGAGCAGCTATCGTCATAAATGGAACCTCAGATTTGTCACAGTGTTGTTTGAAGTTAGGAACAGAATATCTAAAATATACTTGTACTTTTTCTGTATCCTTTAACTTTTTGTAAGTATGTAGCCCAGAAACACTTGAAATGAAATCAAGGGAAGTAAAATTTATCCTGGTCATGGAACAAGTCACTCTTCTTTTCCATTTTTGAAGTCTCAGCCCTGGGCCTGTACCTGAGAGGGTGGGAGCCTTTTACTACGTTGCTCCCCAGAATTCCTGACCACAAATATTACTGTGGGGGTACTCACTGCCTGTCCCCCAGCCCCAGATCGAGGTGTGGGAAGAAGCTAATCATCAGATGCTGCCACAACTTTATTTCTTCTGATCGAATCGGCTTCAATACTGCTAACTCTCTCTCGGCAGTCTGTAAGCTCTACCATAGTTATTCACAAATGCATTCTGTTTGCAGATCTCAATGAGACGAAAGGGATATTCTCACCTTTTCACTTAGCTCCGTTTATTACTTAGAAAATTAATAGACGAAATGCTTTTTAGTTTCGCTATATCGTAATACAAATTTTTATTACTATCATCTCCTCATTGGATTGTTTTTCCCTTCTGTGCATCAATGGCCCTTGACAGGGAAAAGAGTTCCCCACCTGTGCCAAATGATGATTTCTTCCAATAGTATGAGGCTAAGCTGGGATCAACACAGGGAAAAGGGGAAATAGGGTTCTTGTTCTTGGAATGTTTCCTGTTTAGCTAGCGAGAACACACATGAAATTATTTGCAATGATACAGAAGTGGTAAATGTGGTTATAGTTTAGGTAAATGGTTCTCAACCTGTTTTTCTGCCACAACACACGTGTAAATTGAAGTTCACAGGTGAGATGCACACCCATGGGTAGAATCATGGTTAAACACAGTTCTTTAGGAAGTAGCTATAACCCTACCCCTTTCTTTCCTGTTCCAGAAAACATCAGAAGGCAAGTGAATAAGCATATTGTATTTAAAGAATATCCTTAAATTTATTTGCATTTATTTAAAAATGCCAATTTTTTAAAAAAACTTGACTTTGTCATTAGTAATAATAAATTACTTGCAACATACTTCACGACTTCTGCCCACGCAGTTTAGAAGTTGAAAGGTGCTGATCTATGCAGTAATTGCTACTTGGGTTCATAATACTACCCTTAGGCTGGGCCCTACAAATACACACCAAATATAAAGTTACCAAAGAGCCTGTGAGTTCCTGTCTCAGGCAGAGGGCGACTCGCAAATCTGAACGTATTTTCTTGTGATTAACACTGTTGAGGCTCTAGAGAAACACTTCTCCCCATCTCTTGTCCTATATCCTTGAAATCCCGGGTGTGAAGGCGATGAAAATTTATATCTGGTGTTCCTGCTGACATCAGAGAATGATACTACCTCAGAGCTGAGAAAGCATTTTAGTTGCAGGAGTGCTTCGATATGCCGAATCTGTTCACTCAGGAAAGAAGTACCACTTCTCAGCAGCACCTGAACAGAAGCCTGGCCGTGTCACTTGCATCGTCCATTTAAATAGTAAGAAGTGACATGTGTCACTTCCCAGTGGAAGCCTTGAGAGCTATTGCGTGTTTCACCATGACTTTCTCCTTCTGCCACATGAGCAGCGCTCACTCCCCAGATTAAGGGCTCCCCTGGAATGAAGAAGATGTGGAGTGGAACTGAAATGCATCTGCAGCAGCCATTGCTGTGAGAAAGAAGGAAACCTTTGTTGTTACAAACCACAAAGATGGTGGAGTCATTTTTAGTTTGTCTTCTACCAAGCATAACTTAGCTGATTGATGACACATGGTGTCATGGAAATACCACCAATTTTATAGTCTTGGTTTCAAGTTTGATCTTTCATGTTTCATGGGCATGCTCTTTAACCTCTAAGAACTTCAATTTTCTCATGAGCAAGATAGGAATAAAAGATATTATTTTACTGTTGCAATGAGGATCAATTAGAACATTATAACTGAAAATATACTGTAAACTCAAAAACTGTATAAAGGTAAGGAGCAGCTCCTCCTAGAAGGAAAACAGGTTTTAGCATGAGGCAGACCCTAGGTCCACAGTCCACCTCTGTTCCTTACTCACTTTGAGATCCTACGCTATGTTACTAAAACCCCTGAGCTAGTTTCTGAATATGTAAAAAGTGGGTGTGGAAACTAACTAGGCAAGTTTGTTGGGTAGTTACTGTTTGAAAAGTGTCTTTCTTTCAGTGCCCAGCATATGGCAGGAATTCAATACATGGCAGCTACTATTATTGTAAGAACTTGGGTTCTACTCTATCTGTTGTAGATTCATGTATGTAATCAACAACATTATTCAACATTTTCAGGGTTTACACATTTAAAGTACATGGCAGCTGTTGCTTACCTGTTTTTCCTTCCTGAACTCTAATCCCCTTTAGTAAAAGACCAATTTGTCTTCCCATCCTTGGCCCTAGAACGTAAAAGGTGTTTAAGAAACATTAGTTGGATGTTACAAGATTTGAAGTTTAATTCTGCCTGTTCTAAAATAATAAAAACGAAGAATTTGGGGCTTTATTTTTTTATGCTAGTATTTCTCAAGATATGGTCTGAGGCCCACCTGCATCAGCAGTTTGGGAGATGGGGCGGGGTGGGGGTGGGGCGAGCTGCCTGTTAAAATGCAGATTGCCGACCTATTGAATCAGAATCTCTGGGAGGCTTGGTGCTCAACGAAACTGGAATTTTAATAGGAACTCCAGTTGACTCCTGTAAATATTGGATTTTTGGAAATTGCTGTTCCAAATCATAGAAAGCTCATATAAGAATGACCTGCACATGTTGAGTGAAAACCAACTAGACAGCTTGTACAAATGCAGATTCACTGGCCTCCCCTCAGACTTTAAGACTCAATGGGTCTGTGGTAGGGGCCAGGGATCTGAATTTTTAACAAACATCCTTCCCTGTGGCCTCCTCACCCCCGTCTCAGGTAAACTGATGCAGGTGTCTGAACATCAGGCTTTGAGAAATAGGGAACTAGCTTCCCTTTAAGAACTGATATGTTTTCCTTTATTGTTTTAATCACTGCTACTCCCTTATTGATTTTGTTTTCCTGCGTTTAACTGAAAAGTGTTTGAGGAACATTGAGAATTCTCTGTGGCTGGATTTCACCTGAACCAGGTTGTGAGAGCTGGGGAAACATGAGTAGCGTGTGGCTCTCCTGGCTGTGGTTTGTGGGGAAAGGCCTGTGAGGTGCTTGGAGTTGACCTCATGGCTGACCTGCCTCGCTCCTGTCTACACCTAGATGCATTTAGACATTAATAAATATGTCCTTACTTGAGATAGATCAATAATGTACCTGCCCCAGCAGCAATTTGCTCAAGCAACATAAATTAAGGCAACCATGCCCTTGGATGCTTCCCAAGTCCCAGCTGCTCCACTGCTCCTTCAGTTACCAGACTCCAAAGGAGACAGGCAGGGGTCCTGACAGCAACAGGGTTTTTAATTTAAGGGTTGGGGAAGGGAAACAGTAAGGTCCCGTAAGAGACTGAGTATTGGTCCCTTGTGTGGGGACATCCCTCATGTCAGGGATGGAGACTCCCAAGCGTACTGCAGCCTCTGCTCTGCGGTGCACACCCTAGCTGGACCAGGGTGGGTGAGAGGCTCACCCTCGCAGTCACCTGCCCAATGCACGGTGGCGCTGCCAGTCACGTGTGTAGGGGGCGGGGGGCGGGGGAGGGGGGGGGGGGCGGGGGGTGCGCACAACCTTGACCCTCGCAGCGCCAGGCACAGGGGGTAGTTGAGGGGCAGAATGCGAGCCTCCTCCATGGACTTGATCCACTGGCCCCCATCTGAGGGCTGATGCGGACGCAGGGCAGGGAGGGAGGAGGGGGAAAGCAGATGCTTCCAAGGGATCAAGGGTCTGGGCAGCTGACTAAGAATCCACCGGGGAGCGGTGGGGAGGCCAGGAGGCAGGACTGCGTGTGCGCTCAGGCTCCAAATTGCCAGCGCAAATTCAAAACTAAACTTAGTAAGAAATTCAAGTCGGTAACCGAAGAACATTTAATACGAGCGCTGGGCCCTTTTGAGTGAGGGACTGCGTGAGACCAGACGTGTCACAGGCCCCTGAAACCTGCCCTGAGTCTGGGAAAAAAAGGATGAATCCTTTTTGCTCCTCTCGCTTAGACGCAAAGGGAATTTGGGGGTGGAGGGTGCGGGGGGGGGGGGGGGGGGGGGGGGGGAAGTGGGGGAGGTGTCTCAGGTTTTAACAGGTGTTAAGGATTTCTCTCATTGTTCTTGCCTGGATAAAGCAAAGCAACCTTTTGGACCAAAATAATTTTGCAAATCGGTACATGTTTTTGTTCTTTTGCTCTTTAAGTTTTTGTTCTTTGTTTTCTGGTAATGAGCAATGATTACAAAGTGCTGTTAAAGATCTAAGTAACTCTTCGCTTCCTGTGGATCCTTTAAGGAATTTTTTTTTCTTGCGAACTCCCTGGAGACTTACATCTCATATGCCCACAGGGTCGGCATGGTCTAATTCTAGGGAGATGACATGGGTTTCTACTAAGGGAGACCACATTCCCGTTTGATGTGGATATATAATATTTTCCACATGTGACCACAAAGCAACCCAAATCCTCCGTCACAGGAGACACGATTATGACTTTAAATAAACCCAGAGCAATCAGCAGGTGAAGAGAGTAAATAAAACCATGACCAGTCGGTTCTCCTTGCCCCTGAGGCTTCCATTTAATAATTAATACAATTTTAGAAGCCACTTAAAGTTCGTCTTTGGGGGATTACATTGATAAGAGCAGTTAGATGTACTGTCTCTTGGTTTTCCTTGTCAACCTGAATCCACTTTGTGTGCTGTTTCTTGCAAAGTCAGGGCAACATTATGGTCTCACGTCTTTTCAAGGGTGTGAAGCTATGTTGTGTATATGACATTCATTGGTCCTTGTGTTTTCAGACCCTTTATCATGAATGGAGTCAAAAGAAAAAAATCGTTCCTGACTATGTGTTCCATGTAGTACTTTTTGAACTGGAGTGTCTTGAAATTTTTAGAATACAAAGTAGGTTTACAGCTGGAGATGCTGAATGGCACAATAATGGTAATCTTCTAAGAGAAACTAAATAAGGACAATACTGTCAACTCTCAGGGGTCTCTAGAGTTTAGCAGGGTTAAGCAGGGCTTACAAGGGGTTATTTTCTTCTGCACGAAAAAAGAAGGCTGAGTGGGGTGATTTTGTTCTGCTTTTTGGGGTTTGAGTGTGGTGTGTTAGAGAAGAGTAAGTGCTTTGTATTAATCGTGTTTCCCTTCTATCTCAATGTAGGTTCATTTCATTTCATTTTTTTGTTGTTTTTCTTTGTTCCTTTATTTTTGTCCGTATTACTTGCCATCATCTCACCTGCTATACATTTACCTGATTATTTGTCTACTGTCTGTCACCCCCAGTAAACCATACGCTTCACAATGGCAGAGACCATGTGTTTTGTTGTCCCCTGTACACCTAGCACCTAGCACAGTGACTGTAGTGACAATAATAGTTGACAATAGCTAACACTTACTGAATGTGTCTGACAATGTTCTAAGCACTTGACATTTATATTACTTGATACTCACAATAGCCCTTGGAGATAAGTAATATTTTAATCTCCATTTTATAAATGAGAAAACTGAAAGTTAGAAAAATTAATCAAATTTCCCCAAAGTTACACTGTTGCTAAGTGGGAGAGCCATGATTCAAACCCAGACTGAATGACTCCAGCATCTCCAACTACCGCTTCACCAGGCAGGAACTTTGCCCTGTTTCCTGTTGTCTCCCCACCCTGCCCCGAACGCATACTAGGCTCTCAGTAAATATTTTTTGAATAGATGAATGTTCAGCCTGAAGCATGATGTTTCTGCCTTCATTAGGGACAGCGGCCATCAAAGACCGAGAAGAGGCTGAGGCAAGTTCCTGGGATTGGTTTCTTCTCAAGCAGTCAGGTTGTTCTCAAGGCTAATATGAAAGTTGCTCCTGTTCCTCATGCCTGTGTGTCCCCATTCATCGTCTTCTGTCCGCCCTTCCCTCACCCACACGTGGGTTCCTGGGGGCAGAGGCCACTCTGGATTCAGAGGTCAGCTCTGGACATGTTTGCCCAAACATCCAGGTAACTAATCCCTCTGATGTGCAGCTGAGTCAGAGCATAGGCGGGGACAGCATGTCTCCAGATCAATGTCCTGGATCATCACAGGGCCCCACAGGTTGTTTAGCCCAAGAAATGTACGGACGCCATTGACTCATGTATTCATTTGATGTCTTTCATAAATACCTCTCTCTGGGGACAAGCCTTCGACATCTCCCTCATTTGTCAAACTAAAAATGCTTTGAGGTGTGTGTTTTTAATTACTGTAGCTGGGCCAGAAAGTATTTGCATTAAAACAAGAAAGTATTTGCCTTAAAAACAGGTATAAAACATTTAATTTCCCTGGTTCTCTTCTACTGCCATACAGCTGATAAGTTGTAAAAGAGTCCACTGGCAGCTTTGGAAAAGAATATTACTTCAGCTTGCGTGTGTGTGTGTGTGTGTGTGTGTATGTGTGCAAGCTTGTGCACCTGGGTGGAAGGGAAAGGGCAGGAGGTGGAGGTATAGCTACATGGTAGCCAGGTTTCAAGTATCAGAACACAAAGGTGTTGCTTCAATTGGGACTGTTAAGCTTTGCAGTCTATCAACACACACGGTGGGGGGTTGTTGTACTTCACATACTCAGAGGTAACATATTGCACCCCTACTTGGACACAAAGGCTGCCTTGGGAATCAGGTTGCTCACCACAGTTGAGGGAAGGCCTTTCAAGTAAGAAGGAAATGAGCAGAATAAAAGAGGCCTTTATTTGTGGGCACCTGACAAGTTGAATCCTGCTTCTGTTACCAGGGAGATTTGTTTTAGGATTAAGGTATGATATGAACCCATAAAAACTGAACAAAGAAATTGAATTACTGCTTAACAATCAGTTTTTGATAACTGTAAAGGATGCCTTGGGACAATTCAATACTTCCATACAAGAAGAGAAGTTTGTAATAGTATAAAACTCATTTGGCAGCCAAATACCCTTATTTCTTATCACATATTCTCATATGTGAGTTTGTGAGCTTTTATTCTGTTTAATACATCTAACAAGGAAATGCCACAAGCAGTTCATCTCAGTGCTTTTGCTTTTTAAGCTATCTTCATCCTTTTAATATTCGAAAGTTCTGGTGCTGTGATAAAAGCCCCTTGGAAAGGTAGTTACAGCAGGTATGTTTTACCTAGGCCTCTGTGATCACCATAGGCTATAGACCTTGGCTCCATAAAATCTCATCAGCTCTTCAAAGATCTTGACAGCTGTGATGTTAAATAAAGAGTAATTGTAACTAGGAATGTAGTTCCCATGAACCCAGCTGACTTGGGTTCATGTTAACTATTTTTACATGCTACAAGAGGATTATAATGATCTTTGTACAGGAATAAACTCTTTCTAGATTATTATTGAGAGCAGGGTAGTTCATTAGTTATTTGCTGAACAACAGGAAAAGAGGTATCTCTTCTCTCTTGGAGTCTACATTTTTGTGGAGGAAAGAGCCAGTAACCAGTAGATCTATAAATAAGTAAAGAATGCATTAAATTAGAAGCTGCTGAGTGCTTTGGAAAAAAGAAAAGTAGTATGAGGAAAGAGAGATTAGGAATGGTGGTGGGAGATATATGGCAATTAACAATATAAAGATTAGATTAGGCCTCAGTGAGAAGGGTGACATTTGATAAAGAGGCAAAGGAATTAGTTGTGTGGGTACCTGGGGGAAGAGCATTTCAGGGGAAGGCAATAGCCAATGCAAAGGCCAGTGTGTGAGCACAGCCAGAATGTGTGAGGAACAGCCAAGAAGCCTATGGGCCTGTGGTGCAAGTGAGTGAGTAGTAGGATTTGAAGTCAGAGCCAAGGGGAGTTGTAGGATCTTTTAGGTCATGTAAAGACTTTGACTTTGATTCTAAAATAAAAGGGAGCTATTGCAGGATTTTGAGCTGGGGAGATGATTTGATCAGTTTTGTCAGAAAGGATAAGTCTAAGTGCACTTTGGATGGTCAAGAGTAGAAGTAAGAATTATAAGACTATTGCAGTAATCTCAGTGTCTTAGTTATCCATTGCTGTGTAACAAGTTACCCCCAAACTTGGTTGCTTAAAACAACAAACATTTATTATCTCACAATTTCTGTGGTCAAGAGAACCACAGAGTGTGGCTTAGCTGGGTCCTCTGGTTCAGGGTCTCTCATAAGAACACAGTCAAGGTGTCAGCTCAAGCTTATTTAGGGGAGGATTCACTTCCAAGCTTACTCACATGAAAGTCAGTTCCTTGTGGGTTGTTGGAATGTGGTTTTTGGGTCCTGCCTAGATACTGGTCAGAGAACACCCTCAGTTCCTTGCCATATGATCCTTTCCATAGGGGAGCTTACAACATGGCAGCTTACTTCAGGAGAGCAAAGAAGTAAGAAGAGCCAGAGAGAGAGAGTTGTGAGTGAGATGGAAGTGACAGTATTACCTAATCTCTGAAGTGATATCCTGTTAGTTTTGCAATATTCTGTTTGTTAGAAATGCCATTAAGTCCAGCACACACTCAAGGGGAAGAGATTGAACAAGGGTGTGATTTAGGAAATGAGGATCATTGTCAGCCATTTCAAAAGCTGCCTAACAAACTTGGCAAGAGATGATGCTCAAGTAGCAGCCATGGAGGTGGTGAGAAGTGGTGACAAAATACACAGAAGATCTTGGAGTTGTAATTCATGATCTAGTATTCTGTCAGTGACTGCAGGCACCTTGTATAATACCTCTGGGTTTCATTTTCTGCTTTTAATTGAAAAGTCTGCTCACCTACCACTGTACAAGTAGCTGAGACTTAAAGAGTTTCAGTAACTGGCTAAAGTTTACATAGCTAATATATGATAGACCCTGTATTTAAACCCTGGCAATCTGTCTCTACAACCTTAATCTGGGGAGGACACAAGAAGGGATAAAGTAGCTGAAGCTATTCTAGAAAATGCAACATGCTATACAGATACAAGTAAATCATGGTCACCAATGTGGGCACAAAAATAGAAATAGCTTAGTTTTAAAGAATGTTAATTCCAAAAGATGATGCTGATGTCACTTTTCCTGGGTGGAGAATTTGAGCAGTACTGGGCAAAAGGTGGAGGCTTTCTGTCTTTCCATGTGTTTCTGTGGAGGCAGAAGCAGAACCTAGTTTCTCATATAGCCTGTTTCTACACAGTATCGCTGTACTTAGATGCTTCTCAGGATAAAGCCACATGGATTTTTACCTAGAGCTCAATAACTGGGGCTAGAGTAGAAAAGATGATTAGAAACAGATGGAGAGTTTGACTTAATATGCCCTGTTTTTAACCAAGAAGGAATGTGGCCCTGACAAGGCAGAATGGCCTTACAGGGCCCTTCAGTGGCATGAGGTCTCATTCACCAGGGGATAGGAAGTTCAGGGTAGAAGCTTAGGGGCTAGGCCAGGCGGGCTAGTTGCAGTGTGAGTAGAAGAAGGTGAGTCTGCAAAGTCACACTAATAAAACAGAATGAGGCAAAAGCCTTGGTGACACTTGGCAAATGAAGCCAGTAACAGCCATTCTAAAATTAATATAAAAATTCTACCTTCCTCATGAGTAGTTTTTGCATGGTAGCTCTATTTCCCTCCTCTTATTTTCCACTATCCATATGTTTATATTTTAAGGGAGTTTCCTGGTCCTGCATGGATAAGTGCTGCTTTTTATCTAGTCTGACAATCTCTGCCTTTTAATTAGCATGTTTAGATCATTTACAGTTAATGTAAATGGCAATATGATTGGTTTTAAATTTACTATTTTGTTATTTGTATTTTATTTATCCCATCTGTTCTTTCCCTCTCTTTTCTTCCTCCTTTTGGATTAGTTAGGCATGTTTCAGGATTTAATTTTATCTCTACTATTGGCTTATTATGTATACAGCTTTTATGTTTTTAGAAATTACTTTAAGACTTGTAATATGATTTTTAACTTATCGAAGTCAACTTTCAAATAATGTTATATGACTTCACATACAATGTATGAATCTAATAATATACAATCATCCCTTGGTATCAGTGGGGGATTGGTTCCAGGCTCTCCCTTCCCCCCACAGGTACCAAAATTCAAGGATGCTCAAGTTTCTTAGTCAGACCTCTGTATGTGGGGGTTTCCCATCCATGAATTCAACCAGTCATGGATTGTAAACATAGTACACAATCCACAGTTGGTTGAATCTGCAGATGTGGACCATGTGACTACAGAGGGCTGACTGTACTTTCTCCTTCCCATCCTTGATGCAATTGTTGCGATAAATTTTATTTCTACATATGTTAAAGACCCTACAATACACTCTTATTGTTTTTGCTTTAAATAGTCAATTTCCTCTTAAAGAAATTAACAAATGAGAAACAGGATCTTTTTCTTTACCCACATATTTACTATTTCTGGCACACTTCATTCCTTTGTGTGGATCCAAATTGCCATCTGATATCTTACCTTCTGCCTGAAAAACATCCTTTAATGTTTCTTATAGTGTAGGTTAGGTTGTGGTTCTCTCAACTTTTGTTTTTCTAATGAGGCCTTTATCTTGCCTTCATTTTTAAACATATTTTCACAGGTAGAATTGTAGGTTAACATTAGTTTATTCTTCTTTATATTGTGGTAAAAAACACATACCATAAAATTTACAATCTTAACCATTTTTAAGTGTACTGTTCAATAGTGTTAAGTATATTTACATCATTGTGAAACAGATCTCTGGAACTTTCTCATCTTGAAAATCTGAAACTCTATACCCATGAAACAATGGTTCCCTCTTTCACCCTTTCCTCCTCCCCCAAGCTCCAACCCCATTTTCATTTCCATTTCTATGAATTTTAGTGCTTTAGAGATCTCATTTAAGTTGAATCATATAGTGTTTGTCCTCTTGTGACTGGCTTATTTCACTTAACATAATATCCTCAAGGTTTATCCATGTTTCAGCATGAGACAGGATTTCCTTCCTTTTTAGGGTTACCTAGTATTCCATTGTACGTGTACACTACATTTTGTTTATCCATTCATCTTTTTCATGGACATTTGGGTTACTTCCACCTCTTGGCTATTATAAATAATGCTGCCATGAACTTGGTTGTGCAAATAGCCCTTTGAGACCCTGCTTTCAATTATTTTGCATGAATACCCAGAATATGCTAGGTCATATGGTAGTTCTACTTTTATTTTTTTGAAGAACTGTCATACTGTTTTCCATAGCAGTCACACCATTTTACAATCTCATCAACAGTGTACAAAGGTTCCAATTTCCCCACATACCCACCAAGACTTGTTATTTTCTTGTTTTGTTTTGTTTAGTAGCAGTTATCCTAATGGGTATGAGGTGATATCTCATGCTTTGGATTTACGTTTCTCTGACGATTAGTGATGTTGAACATCTTTTCACCTTTTTGTTGGCCATTTGTACATTGTCTTTGGAGAAATGTCTATTCAAGTCCTTTACCCATTTTTTAATTGAGTTATTTGGTTTTGTTGTTGTTGAGTTGTAGTTCTTTATGTATTCTGGATATTAACCCTTTATCAGATATGTGATTTGCAAATATTTTCTCCCATTTTGTAGGTTGCCTTTTCACTTTGTTGGTTGTGTTCTTTGACGAACAAAAGTTTTTAAGTTTGATGCAGTTCGATGTGTCTATTTTTGCTTCTGTTTCCTGTAGATATTTGTTTATTTGTTCAGGACTTTAAAATGCTCTTTTATTCTCTTCTAGCTTGTATAGTTTCTGATGAAAAATCTGTGATATTCTTACCTTTGTCTCTCTGTACTCAATGTATCTTTCTTCTGCAGGCTGTTTTTAAAGATTTTCTCTTTATTACTGGCTTTAAGCAATTTGATTATGTTGTCCTTTACTGTTATTTTCTTTGTGTTTTTCCTTTTGGGTGTGTGTTGAGCCTCTTAAATTTGTGAGTTTATAGTTTTCATCAATTTTAGAATATTTTCAACCATTATTTATTCAAATATTCTTTCCATTCACTTTACTTATCTTTTTGAAATTCTAATTACATTTATGTTAAAGCTCTTGATATTGTCCCATAGATCACTGAAGCTCTGATAATTTTTTTCACTATTTTTTTCCTTTTTGCTTCTTATTGCATAATTTCTACTTCTGTCTTCAACTTCACTGATCTTTTCTCCAGCAATGTCTAATCTGCTGTTTATTCCATCCAGTAAAAGTTGTGTTTCAGATATCATATTTTTCATCTCTGTTTCTGTTGACTGATTTTTTTTCTTGGTTATGGTTCACATTTGCCTTCTTTTAAAGTCTAGTAATTTTTGCTTGTATCTGGTTTGTGGGCCAGATTTATCTGATCGAGTCTTTAAAAAAAGTTTTTAAAGAGGAGATCTAGAGTAGTCTTTACACTAGAGCTAATTTAGACTCACTTCTAAGGTGTGGCCCTTCTGTGGTCTCTACTGCAAACTCCATGAGGTCTCTGTACTCTCACTAGTGGGAACTTGAGCTTTTCCTAGCTCTGTGTGACCTCTAGGAATTATTTGGCTTATAAGTTCTCAGTCCATTTTCTTTTCTCAGAAGTTATTCTTTACCCTGCCTCATGATGTTTCACACACTGCAAGTGTATACTGATATTCAGTCATAGATTCTAGGGTTCTCCTATGCAGATTTCTGGAAAAATTTCCCTGTATAGCTCCCTTTCCTCAGGTATTCTGGCATGCAAATTTCAGCCACCTTGGCTTCTTGAACCCTGATCTCTGTCTCCTCCACTCAGTGAGAGTGCAGTTTACATTTATCCTCCTTGCTCAGCAGTTCAGAAATTTCCTTTAGGCAGAAAGTTTTTGAAATCATAGGACTCACTTCTTTTATTTCCTTGATCTCTGGGATCACAGTTCTCTGTTGCCTGTTGTTCAATGTGTGTGAAAATAGTTATTTCCTGTGTTTTGTTCTGCTTTTTAGTTGTTAACAGTGGAAGGATAGTTCCAGGCCCTGTTACTCCCTTATAGCCAAAAGCAGTTTTTCTCTAACTGTATTGAAAACTCTCCTCTTATATACTTTATGCATTGCTATGACAGGGACCTGGTAATGGAAGGCACTTAATAAGGGATTTTTAAAAGAGTTGAACTAATGAATGAAGCCTGAAATTCGGTTGAACCACATGTAACTGACAATGTTTGACCATTTTAACATATGTGATTCATATGGTTCAACTTTATACATTTCTAACTTGGATTAATGAAGGAGAGCAGACTCAGGTAGAGACAGTTACATTTGCAGTGTGAGATTTCAAGCAAGGATGGATCCTTTGTGTTTTAAGTGATGTCTGGAACTGCGCATTCAGAAATCTTAAGATACTTCTGTAGACATCTTTCTTCAAACAGAACATTCTAAGTCTATCTCTGTGGGCTTTGGGTTTTTAGGTTATGTTGCTTTTCTTTGAAGAGGAGGACTCTTTTTCTGATTAGGTTTATAATTTATTCAAGGAGTATATGCTTGTTCCTCATAGGATCAATTGAGTTCTGTCTCAAGACAAGAGGTTTATAAGAGGAGACTTCTGCCTTATCCTCATTAGAGTAATCAAGCACAGTGACTCAATCTCTCTGACCTAGGTTGGGGATATTTTAGCAGGAATGTAGTTGAGCTCTTTGTAAAGAAAACAACCTCACTAAGGACATAAAAATGTTATTGGTTGTTGAGTTTGTGGTTGTGACTGCCAGGAGGGACAGAGGATTTTAGGAACTATGATGAGGGTGACAAGACTCACTGTTAAATGCACAAAATAGAGAATTAAGCTTGGTAATTATCTCAGCAGAGAAAGATTGAAAAAAAAAAGCCAAAAGTTTTGTGTTCACAGTTAATTATCTGTTGTGGTTTTATTTTCACTATTTCATAAGATTGTACAATATAGAACACTTCACATATGCTTATAAAAAGGCATTCTATGGATAACCAGATTGCAGTGATTTTCATTTATCATTATAGGATAATGACTTGTGATGATCTTCTGTGAATTTCCTTCAAAAGGAATTATTGAGATGACACATGGCCCTCTGGGTTTGGCATCCTTGCTTCTCAGAGTGCAAACCACACTTAAATGTTGGCATCAATATTTGCCATGTAAAGTTGGATAGATGATTATTATGGGTTTAATTTTGACTCCCAAAATTTATATGTTGGAGTCACAATTAACCCCCAGTACCTCAACATATGACCTTATTTGGAGATAGCATCTTTATAAAGTTAATCAAATTAAAATGAGGTAATTAGGGTGGGTCTTATTTCAAAATGACTATTGTCCTGATAAAAAGAGGAAATTTGGACAAAGAGATACACATAGAGAGAAGATGATGTGAAGAGACATAGGGAGAATATGGGCATCTACAAACCAGGGGGAGAAGCCTGGAACAGATCCCTCCCTCACTGCCCTCAGAAGAAATCAACCCTGCCAACACCTTGAACTCAGACTTCTAGACTCCAGAACTGAGACAGCACGTTTCTGTTGTTTAAGCCACCCGGTTTGTGGCGCTTTGTTATGGCAGCCCTAGCAAACCAATACAAAGTTTTATGCAGAACTTCATGTTATAGACTGACTTGGTAAAAGGAAGACGCATGGAAAGAACAGTGGGCCACGATGAAACTCCTTGAACACTGTTAGACTGTTTGGTAGGGTGGGCAATCAGTTCTTGTTATTGTCCAGTTTGTGGATGGATACAAATGCCACCCAGATTGAGGAGAATAGGGCAACTAACTGCAGGTTTACTGAGAGATTATTATTTTGTGCTCATCTGATTGGGAGGGATTTAGAAGAAGAAGTAGAATAAGACTTGAATTTTCTGTGTGGGTTGTGAGGGGATTTCATGGTTTCAAAAGAGATTATTTGGAATGCATTGATGGTTTGAAAGAAAGACACATGAATACTCTAACTTGTGCCATTGGCATTTAAGAAACTTAATATCGTACAGCAATGTGTTATTTTATACTCCACTGCTCTGAAGGATTATGAACTGTATGGAACATGTATAAATCTTATTTAGTTAAATGTTTAGGACTTCTAATGGTCTACCCTATTCCTCTCTCTGCCTCTCTGTCTCTTCTGAATTATGTGGGTGACAGTGCAGATTTTTTGATACTAGACTCATCCTATTACCTACTTGCTCTTTTGTTTATAATGAAAAATTTAGCTGCAGTTAAAATGGTAACTGTCTTAACTGCAAAACAAAGAAATAGGTCCAAATTTTACCTCCTAAACAGTGAGACCTTATTAAGGGTGGAAGTAAAAAGCCCCAAGACACTCACTGAGGGAGTGAGTGAGGCAGCTGGAGGGGCCCCAGGCCTGTCAGCAATTTGTTACCATTGATGCCCTCCCCGTTACTCTGACCATGGTATAGTAATTTAAAATTCAGTTGGTCCATGCTTCTTGACTTGTTTACAACAGTTCCCAGGCTGTGAAAAGTTAAGCCAGAAAGGTTTTCATTAATTTGCCTTCTCCCTGAAGATTTTAGGCTTGCTGTTTCAAAGAAAGCTAGATACCACAATGAGCCAAGTATTTGGTGAGAAGTGTCTCCTCGGGGAGAAAGCCTTTGCTCAGATTCCAGCCTTTCAAATGTCAAATGTTACTCATCCCCGCTTTGGCTCTTCTAAGCATGTGTAGTCTTTCTTCTTTTCTATTTTAATTTGAGAATGTTTGCCTCTACTAGTAGCTCAGGGAACTTTTACTTGCTGTTTGAAATCTAACCCTTCTGGTACACAAAAAGTATGACTAATTCTCCTTACTGGAATTTCAATGTTTTCATCAAAGCCGCAGTTTCCATTTCCAATTTTACATAATAAGGGCAAAATACCAACTGGCAAACACACTCTTTCTTTTTCGGTTGGTGTACATCAAGACATCTACTGTGTTAGAATAAAAAGGGAAGTTTCATCATGGTGATTTTTGCAGTTGAAAGGAAACTGTCTCCAAGTGTGTTTAACGAGAGGATAGCTCTTGAGATGAGTACCCAGTTAAGATATTTACTCAACGGAGTTAACCTTTCAGCTGCTTTTTTATTGTCTGTACAGTAGGGAAATTAGTTTATCTCTACGCAAGAGGAATGATGTATACATGGGAGTCATGGCCAATGGAAAGATTTTAGAACAACATACAAATCCTCATGCCATAAAAATGACTTAGTTAAGCAATCATTGTAATGGCCATTGGAAAGATGAAAGAATGTGAGCTAACCAAAACCAAACTTGTCTTCTTCCACAGCAATCCTTTATCATTTCCATATATCATTAGGGCTTCAAATATGGATTTCTGGAACACTGTTGGGAAGAACTCCTATCAGGAAGCTCTAGTGGAATTGACTTGAGACTTACTCACCAGGCAGCTCTTTTAAGGCAAGATCTGACAAGCTTAATGGGAATATAGATATTAATTTGGAATGGCTGAGAGATTTCCAAGCCCTTCTGCTTAAAAGAATCACCTGGAAGTTTAAAAAAATGTAGACCCCCAAGTCCCATTCCCAGAGTTTCTGCTTCAGTGGGTCAATGTGTATTTACATTCATTTTCAGATCGTTCTGGGCGCGGTCATGAACTTCTAGCCCCAATTGGCAGTTTGCATAATTGTGGCAACAAAGAAATTATGCTGAGTTATTGGATGACCTATGTAGGATCTGCTAAATTTGGCATGTAAAGACAAAAGTTTTTGGTTTTGTTTAATCCGTAGATCAACCGCAAGTCTCCTGTTGTTCGGATGGCCTCTTTGACTCCTTGTGCAGTCATTTGTGTGTCAGTTGATAAGCAGTCAGCTGGAGTCTTTCTTGGAAAAACAGTGTCCTGGACCTGGGTGGATATCAGAAACACAATGTGGAGCTCCCTGAACATATATTTTTTCTAGACCTTCTGAATGATAATTTTGGGGAGGGGTCCAGACCTCCATTCTTATATGGGCCTCGTAGTTGATTTCGAAAAGCAGTTAATTTTGAGAATCTGAGTTGTACTAATGGGGAGAAGTGCTGATTGCTTGGTGTTGGGTACTAATTGAAGAAGAGTTGCCTATACAGAAATCATATTAATTTCATTAAGATGATTAAAGCTCTTCATTTCACTGTTTTATGATTAGCTCCTGCATTTGATCAATAGATATTTGATAACGGTCCTAAGTCCCATTGAGAAGAGAAGGAGAGATCTTTAATACCTGAAGTATATAAAAGCTTTCAGATATACCTTAAGGTGAATTGTGAAGTGTGGGTAGGATCTGAATAGGTAGTGAAGTAGGGAGCAGAGAATTCCAGATGAGATGAATGAATGAGTGAAGTGACTAAGATGGGAGATAGAATGCCGTGCTAGGAGGACAGTGTGTTAACAGAGCAAAGCATATGTAGTGGGAAATAGTGGAATATAAAATTGAACAGAGTGAAATGGGGTCTGGGAAGTGGCTTGAAGTTGCAAATGATTAGGAACCATTACCACATTTTTGCGTGTGCACAGGAGCAAAGTGCTAACTTTATTTTGATAAGGTGTGCGAAAGTTTAGGAGGGAGGGCTGTGGCAGTAACGCAGAGCGAGGAGATGGAACTTGATCTAGGATAGTGGCTGGGGAATAGGAGGAGGACAGACTTGATAAATATTCACAGAAGTAGCCCAAAAGAAAACTATTTCCTTTGCAGACTGAGACATTTTCTGTTTAAGAAGAGACCGTATCATGCAGAAGAAGGCATAAAATAACTACTTCCACAATTGAAAAATAACTTCTTTGGTGAAATTGGCTGTTTAAATGGTCAGCAAAAATATTCAGACAGAACATTAACAAGAGGTTTGATTACATCCATGGGCAAAACTTTTTCAACTTAAAGTGCATGGACAGTCACTCTAGTTTGTTGTTCATACAGCAAAGAGACAAGCATTCAGATATTTGACTATTGTGAATAAGCATGTCAGAAAAATGAGTATAATTAACAGTAAAGCTGTTTGAATAGTCTTTTTCCCATCATGCATAATGTTTGCAATTTTTTAATGATTCTCTACACACAGAGTAAATTTGACACAGATTCAAAAGACAAAGATCCTGGAATTTTCCTGGCTTCCTCCCATCATGATCCTACTTCTCTTTCAAGAGCCATTTGAAAATTTACCTCATGGGTGAATCTTTCCTTGGATGCCTCTTTACATGCCTGACCTCCAATCTGATGGCTCCAATTGCTCCTCACCCCTCTTGTCTCACTCCCAGAGTCCTGATACCAAAGGACTGTCAGCAGAGGTCTTTGGCTCAAGGCAGCAGATGGCCTGTGTGAAAATCAGAGGACTCCTTCAGCTGCCAGAGTGATGTTAGGGAGGCCCAAAGTAGCTAGGGTGGACCCCTGGAATCTGTAGATCTTGAAGCAGAATGGGGAAGGAATAAGGGTCAGAAATGACTTGGAAAAATCCGCTTTCAGATGCAGGTCACAAGTTTACAAAGTAACTGAAAAGTATGAAAGTAGCTCCTTCGTAGGAATAGTCTTCCTGTTCAGTTCCACAAACGTTCATGGACAGGCATGGGCAATATGGCACAGAATGAAGCTGGACACAGTGTTTGCGCTTGTGGAGTCTTGTCTCAAAATGAAGTGAAGTATGAAAAAACAGATTTTAGAATATATACCAATCCATTACATTCTTCGACCCTAAGCCAGTCATGTGGGAATAACTTGAGTCTTGCTAGAAGCAAAGCCTTCAGACTTTGTTAGACTCAATACCATATGTTTCTTCATGTCTTTAAATATGAGAATGAAATCGAAAAGTGGACATACCTGAACATTACAGATACGAGGTGCCAGCTCTTAAAGTTGAGGTAAAGGACTATGGGATGGGATTTTCTTACAGCCCAAAGGCTTTTTCTCAGAAGATCTGTCCAATTTCTTTTGTAATTTTTTTTCATCCTCTTTAGAAATCCCAAGATTGTAATGTTATTCAGTTCAGGAATTTCTTAGTTTAAATCTCTCTCCAATCTCATGGTAAAAAATGGCCCTAACTGTTATTATGAACCAAGCAGAGGAAAGATCATTTCAAACACAATAATACCTACTTGAATTTACCTTAACGAATGACAAAATCTTCTGTCTAGGTATAAAACTCTTTTGACTAAGTGGCAACTGGAGATTGGACTTTACACTAATACTTAGATTAATTGCATTTAATGTTAATATGTCTTAGTGGGGGCAATGCGGAAGATTTATAATTGTCCATGTTATAATACCTTTTATTTTCCTGATTCATCTGTGAACTCCTATAATTCCTCCTTCATTCAGGTGTCTGCTCCTCCCTGGGGGAGAGAACACTAGGCAACTCTATCCCAACAATGTACTTTTTTCATAGCTTAGGTTACTTTGACAGGGAAACATTAGCATTCATCTTAATTTATGCATCATCATTTCTCCTTGAAGGTAGAGCCACTGGACACATGAATGGCTTGCTGGAAGAGTCACTCCCGTGGTGGTCCTTCTATCCTATATGTTGGCCACACCCTCAACTGGAATTCAAGCCTGAGGTTGGCAGGAAGATGCTCTTCAGCAGCCTTTGAGGACGTCCGACCTAAACTTACAGCACCTAGCCCTTAAATATGAAGAATAATCAAACTAAAAAATATTTTGATATTTTTTGAAAGAAAACGAAGTTTCAGTATTGAGAAACTCTCTGAAGTATAAGCACATCCAGGAAGAATGTCGTATATTTCATCCTTTTCTTTCTTTCTAGTTGGATGTTGAAAAGCTGGATAACACTCTGTTAGAATGTTAATTCACGTTTTTGATTCAGTTTCATTGCTCAACAACTGGTGTTTATTATGGGTTCACCTGAGGTTTATTTTATTTTCCATAAAACAGTTCTTGGTTTGAAAGATCATTTAAGACGTTGGCTTTTGACGCTAAGTTCCCTTCTCCCTGGGCAGTGCTGTTAATACCAGATATTTGGCCATTTTTTTCTTCCAGTGCCAGAAACTCCCAGCAGATGTCATTGTAAGGCAGATTTGTTTAGCAAGCCTTTTCTGGAATAGCAAATAGACTTGTTGCGTGTAGTAGTGATGTGTGTATTGGGTACCGGATTTACTTCATTCTAGTCTCACCAGGGTGGGGGTTGTTGTAAGAATATAAAGAGACTCGTGGGATTCTTGCCTGCCTTTCCATAGTGTGGGAGACTTGTTCTCCTTCAATGTAAACTGGAGAACAAAGAACAGCAGCCTTGCACCCGAGCACCTCCTGGGCATCCAGCTTAGCACTAGGCCCGGCTGCGCTCTTTGTGGTGCAGAAGGGCAGCAGGGGAGGAGGCAGTTGCTGAGACACATAGATAGTAAGTGAGGGAGTTGAGATTTAACTTGAAGCAGCCTCAGAGATTCTAGACCCCGTGCCTTAGTGCCAAAGGGAAAATACAAATGGGCATCAAAACATGTGTCCTTACCATGCCCAATGGAGCACATGGCTGGTCCTTATCTGAAAAAAAGGCAAGAGTTGTACTAGAACTGCCTGACATATTTCAAGGATATCAAGTTCAGGGGGAAAAGACAGTTTTTTCACAAGGAAGGCCAGAGTACACTGACTTATTTGTTATAAACGTAAATGAAGGTCAATCTAAATTCTCATTAGCTTCCACCTAGATGTGATAAATCTGTTTCCAGTTTTATTGAAGTATAACCGAGAAATAAAATGGTATATATTTAAAGTGTACAATGTGATGCTTTGATATACATATACATTATAAAATGATAACCACAATTAATTTACACGTCCATGGCCTCATATAGTTACCTTATTTTTTCTTTGCTTGTTTATGGTGAGAACTCAAATTTCAAGTACACAGTCCAGTGTTATTAGCAGTAATCACCATGCTGTACATTAGATCCCCAAAACTTATTCATCTTATAACTGAAAGTTTGTAACCTTTGATCAACATCTCCCCATTCCTCCTATCCCCCAGCTCCTGGCAACCACCATTCTACTCTCTGTTTCTATGAGTTTGACTTTTTTTTACATTCCACATATAAGTGATATCATGCAGTATTTGTCTTTCTCTGTCTGGCTTGTTTCACTTAGCATAATGTCCTTCAGTTTCATCCATGTTGCCACAAGTGGCAAGATTTCCTTCTTTTTTATGGCTAAATAATATTCCACTGTGTATATGTATACCACACTTTCTTTATCCATTCATCATTGATGGACACTTAGGTTGTTTCCATGTCTTGGCTATTGTGAATAATGCTGCAATGAACATGGGAGTGCAGATATCTCTTCAAGATACTAATTTTATTTCCTTTGAATATATTGCCAGAAATGAAGTTGCTAGATCATGTGGTAGTTCTGTTTTTATTTTTTTGAAAAACCTCCAAACTGTTTTGCATCATCTCCATATCAGTTTACATTGCCAGTAATAGCCTATAAGGGTTTCCTTTTCACCACATCCTCACCAGCATTTGTTATCTTTTACCTTTTGATAATAGCCATCCTAACAGGATGAGTTAATATCTCACTGTGGTTCTGATTTGCATTTCTCTGATGATTAGTGGTGTTCAGCATTTTCACGTACCTATTGGACATCTGTATGTCTTTGGGAAAATGTCTGTTCAGGTTGTTTGCCTGTTTTTTAATTTGGTTATTTGCGTTTTTGCTATTGAGTTGTATAAGTTCTTTATATATTTTAGATATTAATCCTTTATCAAGTGGATGGTTTGCAAATATATTTTCACATTCCATAGGTGGCCCTTTTTAGGAATTTATCCATTTATTTTAGGTTGTCCAATTTTGGGGGATATAATTGTTCATAGGAATCCCTTATAGCCTTTTGTATTTCTGCATTATCCATTGTAATGTCTCCTTTTTCATTCTTATTTTACTTAATTTAATCTTCTCTCTTTTTTCCTTAGTCTAGCTAAAGGTTTGTCAATTTTGTTTATCTTTTCAAAAAAGCAGCTCTTAGTTTTGTGGATCTTTTCTATTGTTTTTCTTGTCTTGATTTCATTTCTTTCTGCTCTGATCTTCGTTATTTCCTTCCTTCTGCTAACTTTGAGCTTAGTTTGTTCTTCTATTTCTGGTTCCTTGAGGTGTAAAATTAGGTAATTTGAGATCTCTTTTCTTTTTTAAATTGAGGTAAAATTGGTATATGACGTTTTTCTTGAGGTGTTTATCACTATAGAATTCTCTCTTAGAAATGCTTTTGCTGTATCCCATAAGTTTTGTTACATTGTGTGTCTATATTCATTTGTTTCAATTTTTTAAAATTTCTTTTTTGATTTCTTCTTTGACCCATTGGTTTTTGAGGAGTGTGTTGTTTAATCTCAATGCATTTGTGAAATTTCCAGCTTTTCTCCTTTTATTGATTTGTGGTTTTATACCATTGTGATTAGAAAAGATACATGATAAGATTTCAATCTTCAATTTGTCAAGGCTTGTTTTGTGACATAACATGGGATCTGTCCTGGAGAATGTTCAGTATGTGCTTGAGAAGAATGTATATTATGGTACTGTTAGATGGAATGTTCTGTGTATGTCCCGTCTTCTGATTCAAAGTACAGTATACTGGTTCATGGAGTTTTCTGGACTGAGAGGGAGGTATGGTCCACTTTTTTAGGCTATAGCTTATAGTACTTAATTTAATCCAGGTGTGGAAATATTTAAAATAGGAACATGCTATGTATAATTCTGACCTTAATTTTCATAATTCTAACCTTGCCTATTAGTAAAATCATGTCATTAGTGATGGTAGTGATGACAAAAAATTCTTTTTATTGGTTTGCTTCCATTAAGTTTAATTCCAGAGTTGTTCATGTTTAAAACAATTCTAAGGTGGGAAGGAACTATCTTTCAAAAGGATAGAACTCCTTTTAAGGTGATAAAGATGAAGAGGGCAATGGAAATGGATAAAAGAAGATGGAAGAATGACGAGAAAGGGGAGGAAAGCAGACAGCTTGCTTATAAGGCAAAATAGCGCTTCTTGGAATCTAGCTTATTGCACTTTGATTTCTTTTGGGCTCTACTGGGAAGACATTTTCTTATTAGCATTACTAGTTAAACGACATAGAATAATAAGTACTGATGATTTAAAGTCTGGATCTGTGCAAATCCTTTCTAGGCATTTTAAAATAAAACTTTCCCCCCTCAAGCATTTGATCTTAAAATATCTTAAAAGGAAAATGGTATAATCAGCTTGAGAATGAGAGTTTGAAGAAATATTTATCAGAGTAAGCATATCCTGTGGTAAACAGAGCGAGTGGTAAACCAAATTTCAATCGCCATTCATTCTCCATCAGAGAAATTTAATTATAGTGCATATATAATTCATATTTCAAAGAAGGCAACATTTTTAAAAAGGATAAGAATGATTCCTCTCATGTAACTTAAAGACTTTTTCCATTGCTGAATTTAAGCATCTGGGGAGAATTCCCTGAGCAACTTTAGGCGCATCTGAAAATGAGGTTGATCTTTGAGCTTTAGGGCCGCATGCCAAGATTCTGAGTGCTGCCTTTCCCTGTCAGTGGGATATTGTTTTGGGGTGAGATCTTACATAACCTTGGCGGAGAGCCCCTCATTTTCTGCTTCTGGGTGAGTTGCTGGAGCCGAATTGTTGGTGTTTCTGGACTTTGTTCCAACCTTAAAACATAATGACCCTAGACAGCCTGGGGTAGGGAAAAAAAGTGCTAGCTCTTAAAAACTTTATTTTATGAGTCAGGCAGCTTGAGATACTGGAAAGGGTGCTGAACTGGGTGTTAGGAGATTTTGGTTCTCATCCTGGTTCTGCTCCTATTGGGTGATCTTGGCTGCAACACTTCAATTTGAGGCCTCTTTCTTCCAGGCTTAGGAATGTGGACAGAATTTTAAAATTCTGTGGAGAAAAATTAAATCTTGGTTGTATTTTCTTTCTCAGGAATTCTTTCCAGAGTTTTTGAAGCTTGTTTTGGGGGGAAAAAGTCACAGTGAATGAATCCAAAATCCAGTTTATGGGTTGCGTTTCAGATGCTCTGATTCTAACATGTACACTCATAAACCATTTTGTTGATGAAGAAAGTGAGGCAAAGACGAGTTAAATTTCTATGCCACAGTCATGACTTGAGGTGATAATAGAACCCCAAGTAGTCTGAGTTGTGGTTCTGTTATTTTTTAATCTCTTTCTAAGAGATTCCCTAGATTGGACAGAATTTTTGCCATGTGATTCTAATGTGGTTGAAAAGATGGGCCTCTAATAATGAAGCACAGGCTCCAGACCAAGGCTGTGGCTGCCCAGCCTGCCCCAGGAAGACTTACATAGATTTTCTGTTTACCTTAAAATACTATTGTTTCAAGAAAGGAAGCAGTGGAGATTCTCAGGGAAAAATGTAATGAAGGTCAAGATGAATC